>NW_013671867.1:0-2705 GCF_000517525.1 Limulus polyphemus | reverse complement strand
GATGATTCTATTGACTGTCGAAAGCAGGATTCCCAAATTCTGGGAAATTTGCTGCTGACTTATTCCACCATCTGCTTGACCAACTATCCTTCCTCTAACAAAATCTGACAATTCGAGAGAACCTTGAGATCTAGGCATGTTGTAGCACAATTAGTGTGCGAACCATTTTCATTTACATAGTGCTCTGTGAACACAAATTAGTTAGCATAAATCAGTTAAATGACGAAAAATTAGCTGTCTATTTACTTGTGTCCACTCAGTGTATATATAAAATATAAAAACAAAGACTAGAAATTGTTTGTTTGTTTATTCTAACTTCGTGCAATGCTACACGATGGCTATATGCACTAGCCATCTCTAATTTAGCACTGAAAGACTAGAGGGGATGCAGCTAGTCATTACCACCCACCGCCAATTGTTGGGCTACTCTTTTACCAATGAATAGTGGGATTGACCGTCACATAATAATGCCCCTACTGCTGGTGGGACGGGGATTCGGATGCGCGACCCTCAGATTGAGAGTCAAGTGCCCTAACCAGCTGAGAATTGTATTGTGTTATTTGTCAAGATATTGAAATTATCAGAGTTCTGCAAAAGACCGTGATTGGTGAAACAATTTAACGAAGACTGGTAATATGTTGGAATTTCAGAGCCTGGATTAACTTTGAGATTGAAATACAATCAACATTGTTGAATTTATTCAGGAAAATAAGAGAAACGTGTTATGAAATTTGGTGTAAGAATTGGCTGGGATTGAGAAAATGGCCGGCTTTTAGCTAGTCCCACAGGGATTACAACCATTAAGTGGTTAGAGAATTATTGGAAGAGCACCAGCCTTTCTAATTTCCACAGATTTGGAAGCTAAAAGTACCTTTATGATTATGAAACATTCTAATCCGATATAACAGAGAGGTGAAGGAAGAAAGATATGTTACCAGTATGAAATAAAACTAAATAAATCAGTATGAAATGTTACTGATTACAGTAATAAACAGAAATTTGTCATGTTTAACTTTGTATGAGTCAATTTCTAATAGCAATAAGTACAACCTTAATAAATTTGAAGTGAAAGCGTCGTCTAAGTATAGTTTACTCGTAACAAAGTCAATCTTTAAGTGGTATCAAAAGCAGTCTACAATAGCGTGGTGTCAGAATTCGATAACATTGCCAAATTTCGTGAAGATACAGATAATTTGGAGTTATATGTTCACGGTCACATGCTCGTCAAAATAATTGAGTTCATTAGCCATAAAGCTAGGCCGCTGTGTCTTGTGACAAAAACGAATGAAACGTGACCCCTGAAAATGTAGTGAAAGTATGCTATAATTTACAGAAATCTATGTAAATCTGGTGGAATTCTGCGTTAAAATCTGCTTTTGGAAACTCGAATACCCTTTTTAAATGTTGCACAAACCCTCGAATTTTTTGATACAAGAAAATAGTGTCTGGTGCCTGTTAGATCAAATCTTCTGTTCCACCTTTAATCACTAAGGTAGGAACGTTACTGCCTTGTTTAACCCTTTGTTTAAAATTTCTTATTGCGTTGGCGTGAAGGTTGTTTTTGATAAATTTACTATATTTATGTTGTCGTGTTTACTGTCTCTCATTTTCCTTCTTTTGACTAACTTAACCATTTTTTAGTATGTCCATTTAATATTTTATCTGTTTTGGTTTATCCACTACTATTACGAAATGGATATCCCGAATATTACAACAACAATGATTTCAAGTTGCATACACACAACTACACATAACAACAGCAACAAACAGACCCAAAAACAAAATACGCATTCACATAAACACCCGCAATGAATATTTCTTTCTTAAATAACACAACCAAGATTCGTAAAGCTACAATCCCAATTGACAATCAACATAACCAAGTAAAAACTGAAATAACTATTAGTTTACTCTTCATACTCACAAACAAAATGTGCCAAAAAAATGCTACGCTAGAAAAAACGGATCAGGACGAATATACTACAGCAAAAATGTAATCTGTCAAATCATATGTTACATATATATATATATATGCCAGTCCTGGTGAAACTTTACATAGGGACACAGTTTTAGAAATTAAAAGTCCAGTGCCTAATAACAATTGGACAAACGTAAATGAACTTTTTTCTTCTGGAAAATATGACGCTTGTAAACGTCAAGATGGTCCCTTGGTTTTGAAGGTGAAGGTACTAGAGGATTTTATATGCAAGTACAGTTAACCATATTTTTAAATATGGTCTTAAAAAATGTAAACTTTTTACATGGTTAAGTGAGGATGATCATTAATTTTTGAATATTGATAATGATGAATACTATGTAAGTTATTGTGTTTCCAGATTGCACAAGTTTTATTCTAAGAAAATGTTGTCATGTATTGTTGATGAAATTGAACAAGACCGCTTAGTGTTTAGCAAAGCTTTTAAACAATTTATGGGTATAAAAAAATTAACTTTCAATGCATAGTTTTATTTTTCTTCTTTTTTCATTTGGTTTACTTTATTATTTATAAAAAATCAGTGCAACACTATGAATCCAACTACTTTTTGTTGTTTTCTGTAAGTATCTCATCGCCATTGGCAATTAGTTGACCATTACTCTACCACTGGTAAATGTATTTTTAGTGGTTGGGTAAAATGATTATAGTTAAGGTTGTGATGTTTTAAATATAATGTTTATTATTTATGTTATATATATATATATATATA
>NW_013671866.1:53763-56299 GCF_000517525.1 Limulus polyphemus | reverse complement strand
TTCTCCCACACTAGCCAAAAATTGTGAAGTTTTCGCAATGACTTTAGTACGGTAGAAAAACATTGTAAGAGCACTCAGGAACAGGCTATCGCTGTTAATTAAGTACAGATTATGTACTGTAGTGCTTAGTACATAGCTAAAAAAAAAAAAAGTCACAATTCTAGTGTAAATGATGGTATTGTTACCCCTTTAAGTTAGCTTTCTTACATAAATCTGGTGTCACTTTAAAAAGCTTAAATATAGAGTGAAACAAGAATTACCAGCCAATAATAGATGAATTTAACATAGAATATTCAATAGTTTGTGCACTATACAATAGAGGTCTTTGGGGAGCCAACCCTTATTGTGCATGAAGTGAAGGAGCAACAAAAAAAAATCAAATTAATACATATTACATTTTATTACAAAAATTCATAGAATAAACTAACTTTCAGTCAAGGGGAAAAAACTTTATAAAACAAGCAATAAGAACATTTTGTAAATTTAAAATGACGTAGGAATGGCAGTGCTAAAAAAGAATGCAAACAAGAATTTTGGGATGATACAGCTATACACATTTTTCGTATATCCTTTTCTTACTGTAAATTCCAAAAGACAAGATTATGACTAGTGATTATTAATTGGTATTTAACCAATTGTATGGTATATCAATAGCTGAGGTCACTCTACAAATGCAATGAAGAAACTGACAAAACTCATAATATTAACTATATATTACAATTAAATTATACAAATAAAACAAATTCGCAAAAATTAAGTATGATGTAGGAAAGGCAATGCCAAAAAAAAAAACAGAAAAACCAGGTAGGGATGAATACACAAAACCATATAAAATCACCAAGTAAGTAGCCAAATCTATCCAAGAATAACTTATATCTACAACTAAATGTTGAATTCCTGTCAGTTACATGGAATCAGGTTTGAATAAAATCATTGAAACTGAATAGTGTTATACAGTTTTACATTGGCCAATAACCATAAGCTTGTAAAGTTACCTCTGTACGTACTGGCTACTTATATAGTGATTTTTGTATGGTTGTGTATTCAGCCCTACCTTGTTTTTGTACTTTTGTCATTGCCATCTCTACATCCGCATACAAAACACGTTTTGTTCCTTCAGTAACCACCATAAATTTTGTAGATTTTCTCTCTCTGATAGATAGATAGATAGATAGATAGATAGATAGATAAAATATCTATAATTAAAAAGAAAACTATTTTACTTTTTAAGAACTTTCTTTAAAGGTGTTTGAATTCTTTGGTAAGATTTCATGTTGATTTTTCCTGTCTGTTTCATAGGAATTCAAAAACCAGACATGATGAGTTTCTCAGCTCGAACCCCTTTTCAGTAGCCGACTTGTTTTCCTTATTTTTGAGTACAAATTATTTATTAAAAATAATAAATATAATTTTACATTACTTTAATGTAAATTCTGGCAGATATTTTAAACAAGGAACAGTATCTATATAAATCGTGTTAAAGGTGTTGGTTTTCGCCACTGTATATCTATGCATGAACACACTTCCAAGTTTAATGTTGCAGAAAACACTTTTTAATAAAACTGCTTTGTGCATTCACATAAAATCCGTACAAAAAGACTATATTTGCAACACCTGCACAGGAAGAATTAGATGAAGAGCTCTCCTCATAACACGAGTGAACACAGCGGGTTAAAAGAATTTTCGTGTGAAGTTTGTAGTTATGCCACTAGTCACAAAAGTAACTTGGAATGACGTCAACTTCGAATCAATGAAAATCAAAAAAAAGGAGTTCAAAGTGTAAATGAACATCAGAAGGTTGTTGTTTTATCAAGTTTTGTCTTCTAGACAAGAGGCAAATAATTGAATGGTCCAAATAAAGACCTTATATTCACCAAGGTAATCAGATTCAACTTGTAAAGAACCAACAATAAAAACAGAGGTTGTGATCAAAGTTAAAAATCAAGTAGAAGAAATTTTTTCCAAGAAAGGAAAAGCCAGATTGAGCTTCTTTCCTTACAAAAGTTTTGAAGGTTAGCGAAATTTCCAATTCACTGTGATAGTATGCATTAACCACATGCCACAATCGAGATGTCACTAGTTTATGTGGTTTTAAAGATTAACATGATAAAAAACACTCAGTCACAAGTCACGACAGCAAAGGTTAAAGCTTCTCTAGCTTTATAACACCTAATGTTTAACAGTTAAACTCTCCTACAATTCTGTGTAATATGGCATACACAGATCTGTACAGTCCTTTTCTGGACTAATTCACTTCACCAAGGTAATCAGACTCAACTTGTAAAGAACCGACAATCAGTAGCATGCAGAGAGGAGGGGGGCGAAAGGTGCCGGGCATCAATATCGGGAGGGCATCCAACACAAAGAGTAGAATTGAGTAGTAGAACCCTTTCCGCCCTTCCCAAAGGTATTACGTATTTTATGTTCCAATACATATTTATGGTATTTTAGAATAATTTATTTTCATTTTTTACGTAATTTTTTTTTTTATATATATTTCACATCTTTCATTTCAATATGCAACTATTATAATTAT
>NW_013671866.1:49277-52801 GCF_000517525.1 Limulus polyphemus | reverse complement strand
AACAATAAAAACAAAGGTTGTGATCAAAGTTCAAACTCAAGTAGAAGAAATTTTTTCCAAGAAAGGAAAAGCCAAGTTGTGCTTCTTTCCTTACAAAAGTTTTGAAGGTTAGCAAAATTTCTAATTCACTGTGATAGTATGCATTCACCACATGCCACAATCGAGATGTCACTAGTTTATGTGGTTTTAAAGATTAACATGATAAAAAAAACACTTTCAGTCACAAGTCACGACAGCAAAGGTTAAAGCTTCTCTAGCTTTATAACACTTAATGTTTAACAGTTAAACTCTCCTACCATTCTGTGTAATTTGGCATACACAGATCTGCACAGTCCTTTTCTGGACTAATTCACTTCACTAAGTAACATGCTATCCAGTGCCAGATTTAGGTAAGAGCTAAACAAGCTACAGCTTAGAGCCTTACAAAATTAATTTTTTTTTTTTGTCACATACAGTTAGTGTAACACAGCTAAAGGAATTTTGTGACTTTTTTTTTGCCAGAGTGGAATACAAAAAAGCTATTACAACATCGTAATACCAGATTTTTGTCAATGATACCAGCATTTGAAAAAATTCTTTATATTTTTGATGGCTTGAAATCCTACTTTTGTTCCCAAGAACACTGCCCGAGATTGATAAAACAATTCTTTGAAAAATGGTTGTGGAGAAATGTATTTATGGTTTGTACATGGATAGCTCAGCCTTTTCAACAAAGTGACTTTGGTCATGAATAAGGACAATGCCAGTGCAGCAGATATCAAACTAGAGATGCAAACCCTGATTACAAATATAGAAAAACGAAAAAACTGAATTTGTACCACAAGGTTCAAAGGTCTTGTTGAGAAGACTTTATGAAAATAGTGAAATAATTGAAGACAGAATTTAAAAGTTATGAAAGATACCTCTCATACATGGACCTATGGAAAGAAAGTTTTGGACAGGCAGAAGACTGGTTAAATTCTGGAGACATATCTTTCCCCAGTGTTGAGCAGTCAGTAGTTCAGATCAACTGAAGGATTGGAAAACAAGTAGTAAATATTAATCAATTATTTGATGAGGTTATTTTTGCAAAGAGCTTTTGGGCTTCCAAGATAGAAATTTGAACAATGCAAAACTCTAAGTATGAGGAAAAGTGGCAATACTTTCTTGCTCATTGCAAAGAGAGACGCTTATTAGTAAGAAATTAGTGCTGTAGTGGAATACATAGTCTTCCTGGTACTTCTGCACCAGTTGAATGAGTGTTTTCTGTAATAAATAATGTGTGGTCAGAAGATAGGGGCAATATGCTAGAAGCTACAGTCAGGGGTCTTCTGATAACTAAAATAAATTTCCCATTAAGCTGCTCAGTGTTTTGACAAAATTAAAAAGAACAAGGCATTTCTCAGAAAAATAGTTGAGTGAAAAATATGAAAATACTGGTGGTTGAATAAAATATTACTTGACAATAAATGTGTTTAGTTTAATTTATTTCTAAATGTCACTGTTCTACTTAAAAATATTTTACATGCATGTGCTGTCAAGCAAAGCGAAGCTGCTTTGTCTGTCCTCAGTCTCTTAACACCCATTCTCAAGGTTCTTTCCAAGTGGAAAGATGAATCATACATATTGCCAGCTCACACATATCACTTCAGCACTTACCAAGAACTGCCTTCATGTAAGAAAACATGCAAGTATGTTAATATAATTGCAGCAAAACTTTCCCATACTCCCTAACTGGTGGAAGAGTAGGCTCTCCCCAAATACCAGACGTGCACGTTAAGTAATGGGTATACTCCCATTGGTCCCGGTTTCAACTCTGAAAATTATGGTGAATCTACAGGGTGTCCCAAAAAAAAAAATGTTTACACATTAAAAATAACTGTAAACGTGGTATTTAATTAAATTTTATTATTTCCAAGTGTAAAAAAATATATACACGTATCATTTTTTTGTTTTCTCATTGTATTTTGAGTATATTTTTAGATAATTGTAAATAGCTAATAAATTACCTTTTTGTATTTTTTTCAGATTCAACCCCTTAAGCTAAGAATGACGGTCAGACTTAACTTTGAAGAAAGAAAATTTATTTTAAAATACTACTGGAAGTGTGAAAATGCAGTTGAAGTGCAAAGACAATTTAGAAGGAAATTTCAAAGAGAACCTCCAACTCGAGTTACCATCTCTCGAATTATAGATAAGTTTGAAGCCAATGGAACTGTTCAGAACGTTCATAAACAGCGTTTCGGAAGACCAAGAACATCATCAAGCCCTGTACAGGAAGAAAGAGTGCTGGAAAGTTTTCAGCGAAGTCTGAGAAAGTCTGTGCGACAGGCTTGTCGTGAGGTTGGAATTTCAAAATCATCTGTCCATCGCATTATGCAACATTGTCACTGGAAAAGTTATATTCCAAGATTAGTACATGCTCTTAATGATGATGATCCAGACCGAAGAATACAGTATTGCGAGAGGTATTTACAAAAATGTGAGGAAAATGCAGATTTTTCAACAAAGATTGTGTGGAGTGACGAGGCCACATTCAAGTTAAATGGTTCCATTAACTGCCATAATTGCACCTATTGGGGATCTGAGAATCCACATGTTACTGTCGACAGTCATGTCAATTTACCGGGAATTACAGTGTGGTGTGGTTTATCATCAAGGGGATTACTTGGTCCGTTCTTTTTTTGACGCTACTGTAACCGGTCCCATTTACTTGAACTTGCTGCAACAATCTGTTATGCCAAGCATTAGAGAAGACTTTGAAGATAAAGAGTTTTATTTTCAGCAAGATGGGGCACCCCCACATTACCATCGCGATGTTAGGTCCTTCCTTGATGAGGTCTTGCCAAACAGGTGGATTGGACGAAGAGGTTTTGTTGAATATCCTCCCCGTTCACCTGACCTCACACCACTCGATTTTTTCTTATGGGGATACCTTAAAGACAAAGTGTATGCTACGAAACCTGCAACAATTGCAGAATTGAGAGAAACCATTGAGCGTGAATGCTCTCAAATACCAAAGGAATTGTTTCATAATGTGTGCGATTCTATTGCTTGGCGTTGTCAGCAGTGCCTGGATCAAAATGGGAGTCCATTTGAGAACAGGCAGTGAAAAAAAATGATACTTGTAAATATTTTTTCACTTCTGAAATAATAAAATTCTAATTAAACACCACTTTTCAATTGTTTTTAATGTGTATACATTTTTTTGGGACACCCTGTATATACAAAGTATATTCAAGTTGAAGAACTTAGTTAAAGATACAGTATTTCAAAGAAACCCTGCTTATTATGTGATAGAATGCATATTCAAGATACATTCAACAGGTCCATTCGTTAAAAAGTATTTTTATTAAGTTTCTACAAAATTAACGGTAGTTACTCAAGGAACAAAATACGTTTTGCATACGTCTTACCAAAGAATTCAAACACCTTTAAAGAAAGTTTTTAAAAAAAGTAAAATAGCTTTCTTTTTAATTATAGATATCGAAAACCAAGACCTTTAACACGATTTATATAGATACTGTTCCTTGTTTAAAATATCT
>NW_013671866.1:46867-48357 GCF_000517525.1 Limulus polyphemus | reverse complement strand
CTTAATTCAGATGTCACAGATGAAGAAAAAGCAACCGAGTGGAGCACAGAACAGAAAGAGTAAAAAGGGCCAGAGAAGAAGTAGAAGTAAAAGATAATGTGGGAGCAGCTGCATCTGATGATTCTTCCAATTTAGAATCAGCTAATTCAGAACATAATACTCCTCACGATGATGATTTATGTAAACAAAGATGGAGATTTCAGCACATTTTTCGAAAGAAATGATTTTGGCTATTTGAAGAAACCTGTTTCAGACAAGTTGAAAATTACAATAGTACAACATGGCCCAGAAAGATATCAAAGTAAAAGCGGCCCATTTACTGAGAAGAATGGAAGATCCTTTTCCAAACAGTGGTTTGAGAAAGTTTCCACAAACGAAGAAACTGTGAAGCGGAAATGGTTGTTATATTCCCCATATCGAAAAGCATGCTACCGTTTTGTTTGTTTGCAAAGGAGCAGTCGTCATCAATGTCAAACTTTAGCAAGGAAGAAGGTTTCTCATTTTGGAGGAAATTGAATCCACGAATACCTGACCATGAAAAAAGCCCTTCCCATAAATTTTATATAAGGGAATACCTGAACTTCGTAGTTCGACTCCAGCGTTCGAATACAATAGATGCTGAACTTCAACAACAAATGTCTGCTGAAAAGAAAAAAAATGGAAAGCTATAACTGAACGGATTGTCGAAGTTACATCATTTTTGGCGAAACAGAATTTGGCCTTTCGTGGACATCGAAGTGACAGAATTTCTAGATTAACTGACTCAGAGGAGATAATCAATGAAAATGCATGAAACGTTTTGGCAACAATAAGACTATTAGCCAAGTATGATGTAATCTTAGCTGAACACATGCAGAGAGGGAAAGAGAAACCACAAAGTGTCACATACTTGTCCAACAGAAGTCAAAATGAAATCATCGATATTCTAGGTGAAACTGTTAAAAAATAATTCTGAACTTCAATATGCAAAATATTTTAGCATAATCCTGGATTCAACTCCAGATATTCATTCATCTACTTCTCGTTGGGAAGTTCTCTAGGACTATGAAAAGACAATGTGATACAAGATGGAGTTCCTGTCACGATGCTGTGCAAGTAATCTACGAAGAGCACCATAACGTTATTGCAAGCCTTGAACACCTGCTGGAAGGAGAATTTTCTATGGAAACCAAATCTGATGCAGGATCGCTCCTGAATTCTATTAACAATTTACGTTTATATCTTTAAAGTTTCGGTACCCAATTTTGCCATCAGTGGAGAAAGTCTCAAAAAGTTTGCAGAATCCGAAAATGGGTTTCCATGAAGCTTCTTGCGATCTAAAAGGGCTTATTCAAATTTGAAAAATGACTATATTATCCACAATGCAATACAATCAGCTAATGAATATTGTGAAAAATGGGGAATACCAATTGCACGAACAAGGAGAAGAAGAATGATGCCTGGGGAATCATGTAGAGATAATGGACTTCCGGCACAGCAAGAAATGAATA
>NW_013671866.1:41442-45920 GCF_000517525.1 Limulus polyphemus | reverse complement strand
AAATTGTGGCTTTTTATGTTTACCGTAGTTTTTTAAAATGGCTTTATATGTAATTAATCTAAGTAATATTTTAAGCTTACATTTTCTGTTTTCAGGTTTACAATGAAAAGAACATTTGATAGCAGATACCAGAAAAGAAAAAAGCAGCAGCTTGAAGAGCAGCTGAAAAATAAATAAAAAAAAATTACTAAAAGTTGAGTTATTTTACTCCAGCAATAGATAAGGATCCACAATCCAAAGGTGATCAGAAAAGTCCAAAACAACCACAGCCTAGTGCCTCTGCTACTGAGACAGTCTGGAATCTCAGTTGAGGAAAACATTGGAACTGATGCAAATGTCAGTATTGCACAGTTGAAAAAAAAACAATTAACAGAAATAAATGATGTAGGCCAATGGGATGTCTTAACCGAGGATGAACTCTCACATTGGATCCTTAAAGGTCCTTCAGAGTGTCAACACTGGAACAGCCCTTTTTAAAACTGTCATTCAAAAATCAAGATACATATTGTTCAAAAGGTTTTTTTCAATCCAGTAAAGTTAATGGTGAAATATACGATCGGGAATGGCTAGTGTACTCTACAACAACTGGCTGTGTTTACTGCTTTGTCTGCAAGCTCTTTTCAACATCAACTGCAGCACTAGCTTCTGGTGTTTTTTCCAATTAGCGAAATCACATTGCAATTTAAAGTCATGAAAACTGAGGAGCATAGAACAGCTTTGCTGACATACTTGACAAGAAAGCATGGTTCAACCTTAGACTCAAAACTAGTAGAATAAATAAAAACAGAACAGTACCGGAGACACGTGCTTCAGTGTTGTTACAGTGATATGCACATTAGGCTAGCTTTTAGGGGAGACAATGAAACTTTTGGATCACCAAATAATGGCAACTACCTTAGCCTGTTAGAATTAATTGCCAAGTTTGATCCATTTGTTTCCAACCACAAAACAATATGGAAACATGATCTGGGTCTCCTTCATATTTGTGTAAGATGTGATGAACTTGCCCAGCTTATGGCTAATAGAGTAAGAGAATCAATTTTGGATGATTTGAAAAAAGCAGGCTACTTCAGTTTGTCTGTGGACTCTACACAAGATCTTTCCCATGTGGGTCAACTAACTGTTATAGTAAGATATGCATCACCTGATGATGGTTTGTCTGTTGAATGCTTTCCAACTTTCCTTGAGCAGGAAAATCAGTGGTGAAAGTATGGCAGTGGACTATTTAAGTAAAGACTGCAAAGTTGATTTCAGTAAGTGTCAAGACAGTCGTATGATAATGCAGCAAAAAATTCTAGGGAAAAACAAGCATGCTATGTAAGTTCCCTGTGCCAGACATTCACTAGATCTTGTTGGCCACGATGCAGCAAGCTTTTTTGCAAGAAATATACACTTTCTTTTCACCTTCTACAAAGAGGTGGGCTATGTTATCATTCTTGAATGCAGAATTCATAGTGCTTAAGTATCTGTCTGACATTAGGTGGGAAGCACATACCAAAGCTGTGTCTGCCATAAATGAGAGTTACAGGTCTATCACTGATGCTCCAAGTCATCTCCATACTAATGAGAATGAAAAGGACAGTACAGGAAGACAAGCTGGTACTCTTCTGGAAAAAATGGAGGAACTGGAGTTTGTTTTTCAAGAGCCAGTAAGGCTCTTGAATCCACAGATTGCACTTACCACACGTATGAATCTGTACATACTTTTCCATTTTCTGAAAAAGAGAATTCTGATGACATTGGACAAGAAACTAAATCCAAACTGCCTGATGTAGAATACAAGTGTGCAGAGAAAAGAAGGAGTGTGAGAGTTGATGATACAAGATACTTTAAGATATTTGAATGAAGCAAATACCCCTTGATCTTTGCTTGATCTGATTGAAATAAATAAACCTAGCAAATCAGATTTGCAAAATAAACAAAGTAAGCCTGATGGCCTCCATTGTTTCAACTGCAGCAAAGTTTAACACAAAGCAAGAAACTGCTTTCAAAAGCAGAAAAGAAATGAGCAAATAGTGTGTCTTAACTGCGGTATTACCGGCCACATGGCCAAAAATTGCTGACACCCACAGAAGGCAGAAAACAAAAAAAAGTCCCAAAAACTGGAGTTTATAGAGAAAACTTCCCAAAATATAATGGTTACCCTACATTTGCTGTAGAATAAAAACTTAATTCCAGCCACAATTACAGAGCGAAAGTAGATAGTTCTGGCAGTTTGGGATAAAAGATTGTGTCCATAAAGAATCACTAGTAGTTGTAAAAATGTGTAAAAATGTCGGTTATTGGTTGATACAGGCATTTGAATTTCGCTACCAAGTGCAGAACTAGTATACAAAAACCTGATATTGTTTGGAAAGAAGTTTCTAGCAATATTTTAACTTCTATAACAGAACATCCTGTTAAAACACTAAGCAAGTTAGAACACTCATTCTACATCTGCAAGCAATTAGATTTAGAAACAGATGCATCATTGCCAGTGCATTCAAGTTGAAGGAAACTGTTAAAAATACAGTACATTAAAGAAACCCTGCTTATTATGGGATAGAATGCGTATTTAAAAAGTTTTTTTTTTTTTTATCAAGTTCCTACAAAATTAATGGTGGTTACTCAAGGAACAAAATGTTTTGCATATGTCTTACCAAAGAATTCAAACACCTTTAAAGAAAGTTCTTAAAAAAAAAGTAAAATAGTTTTCTTTTTAACTATAGATATCGAAAACCAACACCTTTAACATAATAGATAGATTTCCTTCTTTAAAATATCTGCCAGAATTTACATTAAAGTAATGTAAACTTATATTTATTATTTTTAATAAACAATTTGTACTCAAAAATAAGGAAAACAAGTCGGCTACTGAAAAGGGGTTCGAGCTGAAATACTCATCATGTCTGGTTTTTGAATTCCTATGAAACAGACAGGAAAAAAATCAACATGAAACGCCACTGTATATCTATGCATGAACACACTTCCAAGTTTCTAGAATGTTGCAGAAAACACTTTAATAAAACCACTTTGTGCATTTATATAAAATATGTACAAAAAGAAGATTATATTTGCAACACCTGCACAGGAATAATTAGATGAAGAGCTCTCCTCATAACACGAGTGAACACAGCAGGTTAAAAGAATTTTCATGTGAAGTTTGTAGTTATGCCACTAGTCACAAAAGTAACTTGGAATGATGTCAACTTTGAATCAATGAAAATCAAAAAAGGAGTTCAAAGTGTAAATGAACATCAGAAGGTTGTCATTTTATCAAGGTTTGTCTTCTAGACAAGAGGCAAATAATTGAATGGTCCAAATAAGGACGTTATATTCACCAAGGTAATCAGACTCAACTTGTAAAGAACCAACAATAAAAACAGATGCTGTGATCAAAGTTGAAACTCAAGTAAGACGAATTTTTCTAAGAAACGAAAAGACAGATTGAGCTTCTTGCCTTACAAAAGTTTTGAAGGTTAGTAAAATTTAAGATAGAAATTTTGGCAACACAAAACTAAGTATTCTTACGTTGCTTAACCTTGTTTTTCCAGTTCATCCACGTATCTTAGTGGCTTACAAAAAATTAAGACTACTAATTTAACTTTATTTTTAAACTTTCTAAGTTAATAAACTTTTAAAAATGTCGAAGCAATTGCAAATTCCCTCAAAAAGAATCCAATTGCTTCACTAAGTGTCTTTCTTTGCAATGACCAAGAAAGTATTGCCACTTTTCCTCAGCGTTGCCTACAAACAAGCTGAGTGTAGTAGAACTTATGACAGGTTGACCTAAACCCTGTAGAACTAGGAAAGCTACAGAAAAGTTTGGTTTAGCAGGCAATATCGGCACTTTGAGGCTATCAGTTACAGCACATGTGTGTAGCAGTACAAGTAAACAAGTGACTGGCTAATACAACCGAGCTGTAACCAATTACTTGAGTTTTGATTATGGTTTTGGTTCAGCCCAGGGATTCCCCTAAAGCATCCAATAGGAGCACGGGACTACTTGTGGGTGATGCCGTGTCTTATTTAGATGCTTGAAATAGAAAAAAAATTGCATTATAAACCCATGTCAGAGACTGAAAAGTCAGTTCTCCAAGCTCTCCAGAAAATCCCTCTGAAGTGCTGCAAGTTGACTTAGCAACATGAAGGTGTCCAATGTTATTCGATTTCCAACACCATCGTAAATATAGTTCACTAATATCTGTCAGTTAATACCAGTGTTTTGTGAAATGTTATGTTAAAGGATATGTGGAAATATATCAGAGTGCTTTAATGGAAGTGTATACCAAGACATTATGATGAAGTATATCCAAGCGTTTTTAATGAAAGTGTACGCTGAAGATACTACAGTATTTAGTCAAGTTAAAAGCTATTTTATGTTGTTTGTTATTAACAGTTAGTTAAAGAAATTAATGTTTCATAAAAGTTATTGTAAGTGTTCACCATTGGCCCGAGACTCGTTCTTTAGTCTAACTGTAAACTTCCTCTGGTTATAG
>NW_013671866.1:37237-40539 GCF_000517525.1 Limulus polyphemus | reverse complement strand
AGAATTTACATTAAAGTAATGTAAAATTATATTTATTATTTTTAATAAATAATTTGTACTCAAAAATAAGGAAAACAAGTCCGCTACTGAAAAGGGGTTCAAGCTGAGAAACTAATCATGTCTGGTTTTTGAATTCCTATGAAACAGACAGGAAAATCAATATGAAACGCCACTGTATATCCATGCATGAACACACTTCCAAGTTTCTAGAATGTTGCGGAAAACACTTTAATAAAACTGCTTTGTGCATTTACATAAAATCCGTACAAAAAGATTATATTGGCAACACCTGCACAGAAAGAATTAGATGAAGAGCTCTCCTCATAACACGAGTGAACACAGCGGGTTAAAAGAATTTTCATGTGAAGTTTGTAGTTATGCCACTAGTCACAAAAGTAATTTGGAATGACGTCAACTTCGAATAAATGAAAATCAAAAAAGGAATTCAAAGTGTAAATGAACATCAGAAGGTTGTCGTTTTATCAAGGTTTGTCTTCTAGACAAGAGGCAAACAATTGAATGGTCCAAATAAGGACGTTATATTCACCAAGGTAATCAGACTCAACTTGTAAAGAACCAACAATAAAAACAGAGGTTGTGGTCAAAGTTAAAAATCAAGCAAGAGATGAAAAGGCAAATTGAGCTTGTTTCCTTACAAAGGTTTTGAAGATTAGTGAAATTTCTAATTCACTGTGATAATATGCATTCACCACATGACACAATCGAGATGTCATTTGTTTATGTGGTTTAAAAGATTGTTGACATGATAAAAACACTTTCAGTCACAAGTCACGACAGCAAAGGTAAAAGATATTAAGTTAAGATTCGAGTATCAATAGATCTGAAACAAGTTTACCTACAACAAAAAAGGACAAGACTTCGTTAAAGAGGAAAGGTTCTCTAGCTTTACGACACCTAAGGTTTAACAGTTGAACTTGCCTATCATTCTATGTAATTAGGCATACACAGATCCGTAAAGTCATTTTCAGGACTAATTCATTTTACTAACTTCCTTCTGTACACATTACTATTTTACACAAAGAAGGCCTAGATTTTAAGACACTCATCTTGACAAGCCACATTTTTGATAAGACTATTATCTCTCATTGGGCTCTTCCACCTAGCACTGCTTGTATGGGCCTGTATTATCATTATTTAGATTACAGGAAACATGAAGTATTTACAAGCTACAGACTATCAAGATTATGGAATATAATTGTGATAAGGTACATTGTATGTACAAGCAGTACTAGCCAGATATAAAATGGGAACTGCATAGTCTATGGTACAACGGTTTCCAAGCCTTGTCAATGTTTTTAATTGCTGGTATTTGAATTAGGGATCTAGTATTTGAAATGACAGTTGGTTGTACAAACAACCAGACAAATAGTCCATAGTTATTGTTTTATATATTTCCAAAAGGTCCAGTACATAGTTAAATACTGTGGCAGTAGAACGTGCAGACCTGAAATTGTGATTACTAGATTATTACTAATGCCAATGATCTGGACACATCTCACCAGCATGCCAAGTTATACTAAGATGCAGTGGAGATCATTACATTTCAAAATGCATGAAGGAACATAGCAACACAAAATTCTGCAATTTTGGCAAAAGCTACATGGTCAACCTCCAAAAATACAAAGCTATCAAAATATGCCTTTCTAATATTAAAAAACCCCCACAAGTTTAAGAAGAAAAAAAAAAAGCAATACAATGTAATAACAGGTTAATACTAAAATAACCACTTCTACAGACCCCTACAATACAAAAGTAACATATGCTCCAATTCTCACAAATTCAATGTAATGAGAAACAGACTGCAGCATAACAGTTCAAGAAACATCTAAACAAGCACGTACCACAAACAAAGATGAGCTGAAGTACAAAAACCCCAAAGTTCAACAGCCACAAGTTGGGCCTGATGTGATTTTTCAGCAAGACAATGCCAGACCATACAAGGTACACACCTCTACAGAGTTTCTGGAGAATGTTGAAGTTAATGTCCTTTCCTGACCAGCAACGAGCTCAGATTTGAGCCCCATGGAAGATCTGAGATTTACTGAGCAGGCATTTATGTCAGCATACACATTCTCCAGAAATGCAAAAGCAACTTAAGAGGAGCACCGAGATAAGAATGTACAGCTATACCACAAGATCAGATAGTTCTGTCAATCCACGAGGCAATTGAAGGACACTATTAAACAGAACTATTTGATTAAAAATTTAAATTAATTTGTACTGGTTCAGTTATTTAGGATCACAGCTACTTAACACCTACCCAATTTTTTTTTTCCCCACACAATACGAGGCCTGCGAGAAAAGTATCCGACCTTTTTTTTTTTTGTCGATAACCTGATGGATTTGAATCAAGCGAGCTTGCATGAGCCGACCTTGAACCTTCGTGCGCATGCATAAATTTTTTCCCGCTTGTTGATTGCGTCAGTTGTTGGCAAGCAGCCATTGAGTGAGGTAGTGTGTAGTGCTCTCGTCGGTTTTTCATTGCAAGTAAAATGACTGAACGACTGGAGCAGCGCTACTGCATCAAATTTTGCCAGAAACTGGGCGACAGCCAGGTGGAAACCATTCGGAAGATTCAGACGGCTTTCGGTGACGATGCTATGGGCATCACACAGATTAAGGAGTGGTACAACCGGTTTAAAGATGGCCGCACAACAGTGGAGAGCGAGCCACGCTCCGGTCGGCCATCAACATGCCGAAATGGCCAGGTCATTGCCAAAGTGAACACTATGGTGATGCGGGACCGTCGTGTGACTATCCGAGAAATTGCGGAAGAGGTGGGCATCAGCACTTTTTCGGCACATTCCATTATGACTGAAGATTTGGCTATGAAGAGAGTGGCGGCGAACTTCGTGCCGAAGCTGATTACGGCGGAGCAAAAGGAACTTCATGCTGAAGTCTCACAGGACATGCTGGACTCCACAAACAGTGACCCCGACTTCATGAACACCATAATCACTGGTGACGAGTCTTGGGTGTACGGGTACACCCCAGAAACCAAATCCCAGTCGTCACAGTGGAAGCATTCCATGTCACCAAGACCAAAGAAGGCCCGCCAAGTGCGCAGCAACGTCAAAGCGATGCTGACTGTTTTCTTTGACTCCCGCGGTGTGGTACACCACGAGTACGCACCACAGGGTCAAACAATCACCAAAGAGTACTACAGGGATGTCCTCTGTCGCCTACATAATGCTGTGCGGCGCAAAAGACCGGAGTTGTGATCAACAGGAAATTGGCACCTCCATCATGACAATGCCCCAGCACATTCCTCGCACTTGATT
>NW_013671866.1:30698-36776 GCF_000517525.1 Limulus polyphemus | reverse complement strand
TGATATGGCTCCTTGCAACTTCTGGCTGTTCCCCAAACTCAAGAGGCCATTGAAAGGAACGCGATTTCAGACAAGATAGGACATTATGGCTCCAACGACAGCCGAGCTAAACTCCATTTCGAAAGAGGCCTTCTCGGAATGCTTCCAACAATGGCGGCACCGCTGGGAGAAGTGTGCGGAGTCCCAAGGAGACTACTTTGAGGGTGATTAGGTTTCCAACGCTCCAGGTATGCCAGTTTTTATTCCCCAGCCAAAGGTCGGATACTTTTCTCACAGGCCTCGTATTTAAGGCAATCTCACTACTAAGAAACATTAACTCAGTAATCTATACAATAGTATTACAACAATTGTAACTGAATGAAACCAGATTAAATTAAACTTTAGCATATCCAGTTACAACACAATATCTCATCCCAAGACACTGCAAAACAGACCATACAGAAGCAGTCTAAAGCTATTATTGGCACTATTTTCCATTTAAAGTTGCTGCACTTGCCTTCAATTAGATATACATTGTATTATTGTATCATTGCACAGCAAAAGCAAGCAATAGAGTATGATGTCTGACAATAGACTGCAAAAGTTAAGAGAAGCTGTTTGATATCACAAAATTTAAAGTACAAGGCAGATGTAGCATGTCACCATGGAAGGATGGACCTTTCTAGCTGATCAACATAAAAGGAAAATGATGATTGGTAGCATAGAAGACAACCAAACAGCTGATGACAAAGGAGAAAAAAGAAGCAAACTGAACAGGATAGAAATGCTAAGCTAGCATGTAAATGTATTAGCATGCAAGAAATATCAGTTCACAATGTCTAATTTGCCATTAGAGACAGCAGAGGAAGATGTCAAAACTTACCTCCCTATCTACAACTGAGGTTAAAGCCCCTACCTCAAGTTAATTGCTGCCTATCACAATAGACTGTCCCTCCCATCATTTGCCAAAGCATGCAATTGCTATGGAATTACAGGTGATGCAGCTGGCAGAATAGCAGTCTTTCAAGATACAGGAGTAATCAGTGCAATGGGAACTATAGAAGCTGCCAAATGGACTTGTTTGTCAAGGGCTATACTTTTATGGAAGGATGGATAAGACTAGAACTTGACAGAAAACTGGCTCTGCTTGGTACAATGTGGACTATTCGAGAACATTACTTTGGTAGAAGAGCCATGTTCTAATTACATAGGTCATATAACACTGAATCAATTCGATGTTTTTGAGGAAGTTTTACAATTGCTTCTGTCTTGTATGTTTAAGAAGAAACTAAAAGTGTGAGTGTGGTGCATATACGTGAAGAAATGGCATAAATAAAGGACGCCTGTATTACGAAATTGGGTCAAGAACTAGGCGAGGCACAGTTAGCTGGTTAGTTAATATTGAAAATCACGAGTTAAAGTTATGAAAATGAAGCTACAGTGAGGATGCCGAGAAAAATGCTAGTCACGAGTTTGACAGTGACAAGTTACTGATGCCAAGTTAGTAGCACAGTAAAGGCTTCTGAAAAGTTTATGATAGCATCTAAAATCAGCACTTTGATGTACAATTAATTATTTCAGCCTGGTGTAGTAGTATAAGTGAGAAGGCAACTGGAGCACTCACCATGACAGTAACTTACGAGTTTTGGTTCTTGTTTTGAAAATGCACAATGACCTGATGAGTTGCACAAATTAGTGGGTAGTGAGGAATACCATTTGGAGAAGAACAAAAAATAAATAAATGGAAAGAATACAGAGAAAATGCAGTATAAAAACTCTTGTCTGGAGCTAAAAATTAAGTTCAACATGAATATAAAGATTTCATGCAACATCTTGATGGAAACAACTTCAAACCTATATACACCTGTCTGCCACTGGAAATAATGTCCCTTTACGCACAGACTCTGTTCAGTATATGTAAAGGAGTTTCTTCAGGCCACTTTAACCAGCAGTTCATAAATGTGACCCTGAAAGGATGAATCAAGAACTTACATACAATGAATCTCGTGGGACTCAAAATACAGTTCCCTCCTTGTGGCAAGTTCTGGGTAATTTAAATGGTTTTGATTATAATAAGACCATTTATTTAGAAAATAGCAGCATAATATACTGTTGGATAGCTTACAGTCACTAAAGTGAGCCTATTCTGTATTAGAGATTTGGGGCAAACCAAGATACATTAGTAAGACAATAAATTTAACACTTTCTTTTATTGATTAACAACTTTTTCAAATTAAAAATTATGTTTGGTTTTATCATAGTCTTTCGATGCACCCTAATACACACCTACATGCTACATATACAAATTAGATATACTACAGTCAATTAACTCGAGATAAGAGAAACTTACCATTAAATTATACTGCAATGGCACCAAAAAGAAACAAGCTTCCCAGTTCACTACCTTAATTGCCACCCCTTCTTCCTGGCAAAGATATGTCCCCCCCTCAAAATGATTGCCCAAATTCGAAACAAACAGTTTGTAGATAAAACCGCCATCTATACTATTTTTCTGCTTGTTGGTATGTAAAACCGTTACACTTTGACCGAGAACTTACTGCATAAGCATGCATAGTTAGAATGTTTCCCTAAGAAAAACTGCACATTATTCACTCGACAGCAAACAGTCTGCACAGCTCAGTGATCAAGTCACTACAATTGCTGTATGAAACAAGAAGTAACAAAAGAGGAATGTAAATATACTTCACTAACCATTTTGTACAATAGAATATTAAAAACTTAAGTTTTTAAAAAAAGGTTTGATGTTAGGTCATAGAATAACAAGTTCATTTATCAATAGTATTAAGTACAGTAAAGTTTAGTCCTAACTAAACTAAAGTGTAAAATAAAAACTTACACAGGTTACAGTGTTAATTTCTCTTCATCGAACTTATGCCTAACAAGTTAAAGTTTTATAAAGTATGGCCTATATGCAAGTGAATTTACACATTTCATTGTCTATGATTACAATTAGTTTTTTTTGTGCTAGAATTGTTATATTTAAAGACGTACTGTTTTCATAAAGAGAACTAACTTGGCCAGAGATGTTGTGGGTCTCCGCTTGTACATAATTATCACTACTAACCTCTGTGCCTCATGTAGTTTCTTTTCAGCTTTCTCTTACAGGTCAAAAAGTTCAACCAATCATGTGAACATCCTGGGCACTAGTTTGGAATGAATCGGGTCTCCTAACTAATGAAAGTGGGTTCTTATCTGGGATCTCCAGTTTCTCCTCCACAACAAAATTAAACTGGGCATTGGATCTACAAATATCCACTCCCCTGAAAATAAGAGTCCATATACAGGAAAATTTTATCAAAACACAATGAGTTTCCCTCTTCACTTTTGCTGACACTATTCACATGTACATACTTTTTATTCCATGTTTTTTTTAACCTCCACATCTGGAGCAAAGGAGGACTACAGAGTCCTTGAGCACCCCTGGGATCTTGTACAAGGATTTTGTTTAAGGAATGTTCCTTACACTCCACAAAATTTACTTAATTACCTTCTAAATGGTAATAAAGCTAACTGGCACAAATATATAACCAAAAATGTCAAGAGTTAATCTGAAATAGATACATACTGAAGAAAAAAATAAAAAAAAAAAGTGCACACAAGACATTTTTTTTCAGACATTACCTTCCACCTACAAATGCAAGACTACACAGTGTGCTACCTGTTCCCACCACGAGTATTGAAACCTGGATTTAGTGTTACAGGCCTTTAGACTTATTGCAGGGCTCTGCAAATATTCACAGAAAGTTAAAACTGAAATGTGCTATTAATTTTAAATTACAAAAAAAAAGACAAATTTAATAAATGCATTCATGATAGTAATTACAAATTAAAAATGAAGTGCATTCATTGCATTAATTTGAGATCTAAACATTAATAAAACTAAAGATAAGCCAAATATAATGTAGGCAATACTTTTAACTCTTTAGTTGTAGTTGTTCCAATTCTTCTGTAAATTTTAAGTACACCATGCATTTTACTTATTAATGAAGGAAAGACTAGTGCTTGTGGAAAAAGAGTCAAAACCATATTATTCTTTTTCATCTTTTTAAAGGGCTCATTTTTTCCAGTAGTAACTTCAGCATGTCAACAGATTCATTAAGCAAAAAAGTTTGATGTCTTGAGGCAGGAAAACTTGATAAAGGTTTCGTAAATTATCTGTTGCTTAATAAACACTAACCCAAAAATCATCTTTCACCATCAGCTATTAGGTCATCTTAGCTTATTTTTACTGGGTAATTGCTCATTTTTCTGCCTTCTGTGCTACAATCATATTTTTCTGTTGGTTCTTTTGCCACATGTCAACATTCTGAACTTTTAACCAAGCAGGATACATTATCAAAACCATTGTGGCAGACTGATGTCAGCTGCACCAGTACACAGCTGGAACGTTTTGAAATATTCAGATCTTATCACATGTTGTGGTATTCTTGAAGTCTGACTAAACTGGGTGTGAAAAAGCATCACACCAAGTTGGCTCACTGTTGGAAGTAGACTAGCTAGCCTCTTTGAATGTTTAAACTATTGGGTGATGTTTTGTGGTTTCAAGCCGATTGAAAAGAATGGCCTTTCGAGTTCTATCTTAACTTGTATTCATCTTCCATTACTAGGCTGGCAGGACTCTGCATTTCCTAAACAAGTTGAGGAATCAAAGGCTTATCAGCTAAAATGGCAAGAAGGGAAGGGTAATGTACGATTTAACAATGGTTTATAATCAATGCATTTACTTCGTTTATCAATTTCTTCATAACTAAATGATGAATCAGAATCTTTGGATTCTTGAACTTGTAAATCACATACTAGGAAACATCATAAAGCATATCCATACTATTAATATGAATCTCTTCCATCATAGCTTCATCCAATACTCTAGCAATCTTGGAGACAGAAGCCTGTATGTATAGAAATAACATTTTTAGTAAGTTTGAGCAATAACATCAGTACAAATAAAGTATCAAAAGAATTATTGCCAATGTTATTTTTGTCACTGTAATAATGTTAAGAGTTAATAAAAGTATCAGTTAAATTTTAGAAAGAAAAAAAAAGAAGAAGAATTCACATCAGTAAGCCTTTTGACAAGGTTCTCTGTTTGAGAATATGAGCTTAACATCTTTATTCTGTTTGCAATACCCTTCTAGCTACTACTTATTCTTATTACACACCTTCCTTTTCTCTGCATAAACGGAAATTCCTCTATTTAATACTTATTGATTTCTAAATATTATAGTTTAGAAGACTAAATTTTGAACTAGGATCGACAAGAACGAGAAAGACCAAGTGGCTATAATAGGGGTAATAAGTATGCAAACAAGGTAGAAGTAATATACCATTATTATGTTATTATTAATAATATTATTATGATATCTTTCAAACTGATGTATATAAATATCAATCATAAGCAAGTTAAACTTTAAATGAGCAAAAGTTATAATTATAAAAGAAAAGGAAACAATTATTATTATTATTATTATTATATGGAGTTATAATTAATAAGTTCAGAGCAAAAGACATCTCCATGAAAAATTCTGTTTCAAGATAAGAAAATTACTACTACTAGCAGTACTACAAATAGTTACAGTTCTGAAAAGTTATACTCCCCTTAAAATAAAAAAAAATGACAATTTGTTGTAAACCATTGCATCCATCCCATATAAAATCGTTACATATACAAGTATCCTTACCATTAGGTAAAAAAAAAAAAATGTCATTTAAAATTGCTATCTACGAGGTCTGTTTCGTTGAGTTTGACGTTAAGCACAAAGCTACAGAATGGGCTACTTGTGCGAGTCACAGATAATGAAAACTGGTACTTATTTGTCATAAATCAGACATACCACTCAGCCAATGGCAAGGGGTATATTTCTCTTGGTAGAGGTTTACTAATATACAAAAAAAGAAAAAAAAATTATAATAAATAAAAGAAAAAATAAATTCTTGTTTTCAATACATTTATCACAACTCTAATTCATTGCTTTCAACATGTTAATTAACGTTAAGTATTTGTAGGAAGATTCAACACATTTCAAATACTTTATATTATACTTAAAAGCTAGCTCATATATATATATATATATATATATA
>NW_013671866.1:28816-30688 GCF_000517525.1 Limulus polyphemus | reverse complement strand
ATAATTAAAATTTAATGTGAATGTATTAGATAATGCTGCAAACCAGACATAATAAAACATAAAATCATAAATAATACTCAACGTTAAACTGGTACACAATTAAAGACTTTATTTAGGCCTAGCTATGGCCTTCAAAAAGTTAACAACTCTACACGTTTCGACGTTACAACGTCATCCACAAGATTTGCAACTTCTAATTATACTATAGCTATAACTAATAATTTAATATAATACTTTTATTAGCTTTGTAACTTTGTTTTCAAGTTTCAACTGCTATTATTTGGTATAAATATACACACACACACACACACACACACACACACACATCAAGAAATTGAAAGTAAATTTTTGATATTACAATTACAAATAAACTCGTATTGGTAAAATTTTTGCAAAATAATGTTTAATTATTATATAAAAGAAGATACAAAATAAGTTTACCTCTACTACCGGTACTGAATTAGCTAGGACTCATGACACCAAGTATTGAATTTATCTTCGTGCCTAGAGTAAACCTTTGTTATTGTATACTTTAGTTTTTCTTTCAGTTTCACTATAGTCACAATTACTAGCGGTTAATTTTCTGCAAACAAAACGTGCAAGTTTTTGCCTTTTAAGCTTAGATTGGTAGTTGCATAATGATATGACAAACAATCTCACAGCTGAAAATACAACTAAGCTACATCTTTAAAATATCCTAAGTTCCAGAATTTTGGACTTTTCACAAAACCCAATCCTGACATCAACTAGATATACCGTTATTCAGACGGAATCACGTGACATTTGTGGCCCAATGGCAATCACGTACGTACAAGCAAAATATTTCTAGCTGATCTAGGGGGGTGATCTTTTATTCAAATCTTTAAATTTCCATTTTATTCTACAATTCTCCAAGGGGGCGATTTCTCCTGCACACTATAGCTACGCCACCGTTTGTTAATGAGATATATCTTTTATTCGGTTTGAAATAAGTTAGTGTATTTCATGTAAAAGTTAGATTCTAGAATATTAAAAGTATGTTATGGAAGTTGTACAATATCGTTTATTTTACATTTAAAATGTTTACTTCATAACTGTATAATGTGAATTTTAACCCGCTTACGTAAAATAATGTCTTCTTGATTTTGTTACTGAAGGTAATGTTCTATGAAATATTAACGGCAACATGTCATTTAGAATATTTAAATTAGTTTATATTAAAAGATAAAATGCTAATAAAAGTCAGACCGCTGCTTGATAATCGTAGGAAAGTGAGTGGTATATGAAACAATATTTAAAAAGCAGTAATACAACATTGATATGATTTATTGGCTTTTTGATCTTAATAGTTACTGATTTTAGCAATAATCTCGTTGTTTATCCGGTATTTTAAAAATATTTAATATTTTTCTTCAAATATTGTTTTAATTATCTATGTGTTGAAAAGGATGGCTGTGTCGAAGGGTGCGTCTATTTTATATTAATTTTCTTGTCTTTTTTTAAATATTCCTGGTATTAAGTAAGTATAAATAACTGACAAAATAAGTTGTGGTACTTTTGTCTACATTAACGCATAATTACTTTTTGAAACTTGTGTGTATGTTTTCAAACAAAGATTCAATGATTGACAAATTTTTAACAAATAATGTTCACTTTCTCTATTAACAAGTATTTCAATACTTTCTTTGAAATCCACTTGGATATTACATATAAATGAATATTCTATCACCTAGTCCCCCGGTAGGACAGCGGTACATCTACAGACCTTCAGTACCAGAATCAGGGTTTCTATTCCACGCGCCCCTCGACGTGGATACCTATACGTGGTGAGTTGACCTCCCAGGGAAGGTTCTGTATTTTCAGTTACTTCCTCTGGGATCTAAACATCTACCC
>NW_013671866.1:27887-28795 GCF_000517525.1 Limulus polyphemus | reverse complement strand
CTCCCTAAGGTCAATCGGCTGGCTTGAATTACTGTAGACGGTGGCCTGGGTGCCCTCAGGGTCAATCAGCTGGTCCACTCGGGCTAGGGTCGACTGAGTACCAGTGTTAGACGTTCTCAACGGGTGTTGTGGACATCGTGTCTGACGCTGTTGTTTGGGCATATTGCTTACGAAACCCTGGCATTGCTGCAGTGTCCTTGTTTGACATTGTAGTGTGTCCCCATCGTAGGACTCCATGGCGGGTAGGGTCAGTGGGCACTGAATCTTTCTCCTTTATTATGGATCCCCAATCCAAATCAAGAAAATGTTAAAACTCTGCTAATCGGAAAACGACCACGCCTAGAAGACTCTGAATAGCAGTCTCCATCACAAAGTACACCTGTACCTCGCTTCCTGATCCTGCATTCACTGTCCGATAAATCTTCCGTTTTTATTCAGCTTGCTGGCTCTCCAAAGTCAGTCAAGAAGCTACATTCTGGGGGATATCTTGGTGGAAACATCAACACCTAAAAACAGTGAACTCCTCCTGAATTCTAAGACCATTGGGGATATACCCATTGAGGTTACTCCCCACGCTTCTTTGAATTCCTCATGAGGAGTTATTGTCAAGAGGGACTTCAAGACCATCTCCGAGTCGAAAATCCTTGCTGACTTCTCCAGCCAAGGAGTTTCAGTAGTTTGAAGGATCTCCACTCATCAGGATGGTATTATGGTGCAGACCTCGGTTCTGATTTTGACGTTTTCATCACCATGTCCACCTGCTATTGTTAAGGTGGGTTATTTGAATTGTAAGGTACGGCCCTATATTCCCAACCCTCTCTGATGTTTCCAGTGCCAGGGGTTTGGTCATTCCAAGACATCTTGTCGTGGTTCTGTGACGTGTGCTTGTTGTGGTGGCAAGGACCATG
>NW_013671866.1:22531-26970 GCF_000517525.1 Limulus polyphemus | reverse complement strand
GCTCTCTATTGGCCCTGGAATCGCTTAACGTAAGTTCTCACCTTGTTCTCGTCGATTTTCAACACCGACTGGCCCACTTTTCTCTATCTTCTGTTTCCATCCAGTTTTTCTGTATCCCTGGCCACGTCGGTATTCACGGGAATGAGCTCGCTGACACCGCAGTTAAGTCCGTCTGCTCTGGTGCTGTCACGGCCGTGCCTGTCCCGTACATAGACTACGGTCCTGTCTTCAAGGTGCAACTTCGCGCTAGTTGGCAGTCGACCTGGGGTGAGCAACGTCATAACAAGCTTTTCCAGATAAATCTTCTGTTGGCTTTTGGCCGTCTTGCTTCCATAAGGATCAGATGGAGGAAGTAGTCCTGGCAAGGCTACGAATTGGTCAGTTTTTTAACCCATCGTTTTCTTTTATCTGGTATTGACACACCGATGTGTAGCCATTGTGACACTCAAGTCACAATAGCCCATATTTTACTGTCGGGCTGTCATTACGACACGATGAGCGGCGGCACTATTTTAGACACGTAATTTGTAAGAGTTTACCCCTGACGTTGGACAGTGTCATTGGCGATGGTGACACTGTCTGATTACATTGTATTTTTAATTTTTAAGCAATATTGGTGTTTTTAATTGTATATAAATCTTTTATCCACATTGTGGACATATTTCGGTTTTAACTAGCTGTATTTTACATTTTTACTCTAATTTACTTTCATTTCTTTTACCGGTTCTTTGGCGCAGATAGCCTCCTTACTTTGCGCCATAAAGCACCACCCAACTATTCCACGCGGTGGACACAGCAGATAACTTAATGTGGCTTTTTTTAAAGATACAAATAAACAAATGTATCATGTAAATGGTTTAAACACTATTACTGCTACTTTTCTTAGTCCTAGTTAATTGTTATCAATGCTTTGTCGAAAGTTATGATACTTCCAGTTGAGCTGTATAAAATTCCATTATCTAATAAAGAAATTTTCGTAAAGTTAATAATACGCAACTTTGAAATATCATTTCGTTCCAAATTTTTAGGGATTAGCAAAATAATTGAAGTATGATTCATCGAAATGCTAAGTGATGGTAAAACATTCAAGAAATCTGTCGGAGTGGTTCTTTGTGGAAATACATTATAATCATACTGCCTTTTTAAAAAAAAAAATACGATACCAGTGTATTACAGCATTTGATGCTGATCATCTATTGAAAGTAGTATAGTTTGTTTTTTGGTGTGTTTTTTTTTTTTTCATCTAGTAAAATTACAAAATCAACCAGTAGGTCAGCAGCAAGTTTGCACACTTAAGACTTTGAAATCGTGGGTTCGATTGTGGACATAGTACAGGTATTATATTATTTAGCTTTGCACTAAAACACACAAAATAATTTACGAAATGATATGAGAAATCATCAAGTACATTGAATTTCGTGAAACATTTTCATAAATTATATTATTTTAAATTACTGATTATTTAGATTCCACGCTCCATGGTGACAGCGTATGGTTCAAGGTATCTAACATTATCTTATTGTAATCGTCTTAAGCCTTTCTACCTTAGCTAGATGACGTTTTCTGCCAGAATGATATTTCAGCATAATTTGAGCTTGGGTTAAAACTAATTAGAACTGGAATATCCTTTACTTGCCGGATTTTGACGTAAATTAGTTTGGATAACTTATCAGTGTTATCAAATAAAGGTCACAAGGTGACGATATCCACTAGACAAAATATTTATGTTAGTGTTTTGAATCCAAATATTTTCTCTATATCTCTATATATGGGCAAGATGATAAATATAGTACTGGTTGCATTGAGAGAAGTATGATGGTGATAAGTTTACCTAATTGGGTCTCTACGGTAACCATGAAGGCCATCCTAGGTTTCCTTAAAATGTCATGACTAACTGTGGGTCAGGCTCTCTATTAAAAGACTAAAGGAGTAAATTTTAAATACAGAGGAAGGCAAATCACCGTTGTTTCTGCCAAGAACATCACGACCCAACAGTTCTTAAATGATGGATATAACAGTGGGAAGGATGGTTCCAACAGCAAAATAGGAAGTTGAAATGTGCTGAGATATAAATAAAACATAAAAAGCACGTGTAAATAGACGTAACTGGAAATAAAAGAAGATTCAAGACAAACGACGGAAGCATTTTTCGAAAAAACAAAATCTTAGAGAAATGGACAGAATACGTCAAAGCACTATATGATAATGAGAGGAATGAAAACCAATAGAAAGAAGAGAAAAGCATAAGATTAAGTTGCAGTTGAATTGGAAGTTTGGAATTGACGTCATCAAATAACTCTTGAATAAAGTGTCCGAAACTGGCGAGATATCAGTTCACATGTCAAAATCAATTTTCATTGAATTGCCCAAAGACCAGGAGCAATTGACTGTGAATTACACAGAAGAACAAGCATTATGAACCACATAACCAAAATCCTACTAAGAGTATTTGTGGCCAGAGTGAGAAAATCCCCGAGATAGCAGAAACACAATGTGAATTTGTTGAAGGTAAAGACACAAGCAAAGCTATATATATATATATATATATATATATGTATATGTTTTATTGATTATATTAAGGCGTTTGACAGAGTAAGAGAGATGTTAAAAATTCTGGACAATCTGAGGGTCGCGGGTTCGAAACTCCATCCCACCAAAACCTGCTCGCTCTTTAAGCCATGGGAGTGTTATAATGTGACGGTCAACCCCACTATTCATTGGTAAAAGACTAGCCCAAGAGTTGGCGGTGGGTGGTTATAATTAGCTGCCTTCCCTATAGTCTTACACTGCTAAATTAGGGACGGCTAGCACAGATATCCCTCGTGTAGCTTTGCGAGGAAATTCAAAACAAACAAACACACCTCTGATTTCAGGAAAATGGGTGTGACGACGAAATATGCAAATAATTTGGCCTATAAAGGTTATCAGCGGTTCGCTCGAAAGTCAATTCGACCTGTACGCCGAATGATAAGTACTGGGAAAGAGCTAACAGAGTTTCAGAGGGGGAAGGATAGTTGGATGTCATTTGAGGAAAATGTCTGTACGTGCTATTGCACAATTAAACATTCCCGGGTCGACAGTTGGCAACGTGCTTAAGAAATGGAATACCACAGGTGACAATGAGCCTAAGAAACGACCAGGTAAGCGTAAAATACTGACTGACAGGAGCCGACATGCCTTGAAAAGGCTGGTTACCTCATCTCGCCATCAGACCCCAGAGAATCTGTGTTTGGAGATGCGATCAGCCACAGGCAATCCTATAAGTGTTTCCATGACACGTCGAGTGATGCATGCCATGAATTTTCACGGAAGAGCTGCAGTCCATAAGCCGTTTATAACAAAAACAAATGCACACTGTCGATTGGCATGGGGCAAGGCACACCAAACCTGGACCATGGATCAATGGAAATGTAGCTCATGTGGAGCTACGACTCACGCTACACGTTATTCCACTCTGATGGACGTGTTTGGATATGGAGAATGCTTGGAGAACGCTTATTACCGGAGTGTGTTGTCCCATCAGTGAAGTTTGGAGATGGCGGTATCATGGTCTGGGGATGCTTCTCGTGGTAAGAACAAAGTCCAATGGTCGCAGTGCATGGATCCATGAATGCTGAGTCCTACATTGATGTTATGAACAATTCTGTGTGTACTACATTGTGGAAATTTTATGGTACCAGACCTTACACCTTCCAACATGATAACGCTCCATGTCACAAAGTAAGGATTGTGAGTGCGTGATTTGAAGAGAATAACATCGAAACATTGCATTGGCCAGCACAGAGCTCCGACCTCAACCCGATAGAACATCTTTGGGATGAACTGAAATACAAAATTAGGGCAAGGCCAAAACAGCCCTCTTCAGTAGTGAAGCTTACTAATGTTTTAAAAAAGGAGTGGAGCACAATACCACCAGCTTTCTACCACAAGTTAATAGAGAATTTTCCACGACTCATTAAAGCAGTCATTAAGGCCAAAGGCAGGCCAACATGCTATTAATATGAGGGAATAAAGACATGTTTTATTCATAACTACCCGTGTCCCATGACTTTTGGGAGGATAATGTAAATATAAAGGTTGTGTGCTATTCACTCGTCTAAGGTCTCAGCTGTTAGTACTTTTATCGAGTGTATACTAAAATTTTTCATGTTTTAATACTGGAAAAAAACTTTCATATTTCGGCTGGTTATAATGAAAATCTTTTATTTCGATGTTTATCTGTGCGTAAAAAATCGACAGTTAAGAAAACAGTAATATTAATTGTCATTGTATAAAGATATATTTAGTTAACAAATTTAATAAAAATTAATGAAGAAAATATTAAACAGTTTTAAACAAATAGCCACCTCAAAGCTTAAATTGTATATGTTTGTTTGTTTCTTGAATTTCGCGCAAAGCTACACGAGGGCTATCCGCGCTAGCCGTCCCTAATTTAGCAG
>NW_013671866.1:2433-21630 GCF_000517525.1 Limulus polyphemus | reverse complement strand
ATTCGAACCCGCGACCCGCAGATTGCGAGTCGAATGCCCTAACCACCTGGCCATGCCGGGCCAATTGTATAGGTGCAAATGTCATTTAAAAACTATTAATCTAGGGTTTCTGGTTTCATACTTATATATTTTTAAGTGGTTATCTCACTTGAAGCTCCCCCAGTGGCACAGCGGCATGTCTGCGGACTTACAACGCTAGAAACCGGGTTTCGATACTCGTGGTGGACGGAGTACAGGTTGCCCATTCTGTAGATTTGTGCTTAATTACAAACAAATACTCACTTGAAGATAACATAGTATGGTATGTTGCAAGAATCGTTGACGTACGTTTCCTCAGTTTAAATGTTTTGTGTTATTACTGTTTTACTGCTGATTTTATAATCTTAAAATTCATGATACACTAATCCCCAGATAACGTTAGCCTATAGAGACGTCGGTGAATGATTGTAGAAGGAACTGGCGCTCAGTAGTATAAGTTTGAACATTTATGTTGTTCTGTTTATTCTGACCCAGTCAGTATTCTATACTAATGTGTTTTTTTAAACATAAGTTGAAATGCTTTTCGCGTAATTTGCGTAGAGAATCCTAACTAAATGACGTATTATTTTAGGTGGAGCATTACTGATAACTACGCTATATAATTTTTCGGCCACCAATATTTAAAATAATCTTTATAATTGATTCTTGAAACCGTTGTTCTTGGTGAAACTCCATAATTACAGAATCGAGGTAAAAAACAAAGACAAAAAGTAAAGGCGAAACCATGGTTGTCAATAAATGAAGTATTTTTGGAAACGTACAGTTATCTATCTTTGTTTTCCTCAATTTATTTAGATTTTTGCATATGAAAAAGTGGCGAAATCATTAAAAGGTAATTTTATATTATTTTGAATGGCATTACCATATACATACTTCAGCCCTGAGATGACTATTTCCTTAAACGATAGAAAATGATTTGAGTTTATTTTATTAAATTTGTTTGCTAAAATACTTTCCAACTATCTGTCTTCTCGACTGTTGAACTGGTCATTTTAATTGATGTTAACTTAGTATGATCATTTTGAAAATCTCGCTAACGTGCATTATTCAATTTTTTTACTGTTAAAGTTATAAATGTACAGCGGAACAAGTTTATCCACCGGAGCTCATTCTAGAAAAAAGAAGAAGCTATCGCTAAAAGTAAAGCACAAATGTATCAGCATCATTAATCAAACATTTTCAAGTTTTTGATAATGCAGACACTCTCAGTTTAGAAGTTATAAATTTCTCCTTCTCATATACGAATATTCCGAATAAGTTATAATGATTGCTACTCCATGAATTTGTTCATCATTATACGACCTCTTGGATAAAGCTCGTGAACTCACTCGTGTCTTTCATAAACGTGCATTTTAAACCAAAAATCTATATTCAATTTTGTGGAACTTCAAAAAATGATACAGATTATGGGTTTAGAAGTTTTAGAGAGTATTGCAACCTTTTAAAACATTATGGGTTTAGAAGTTTTACAGAGTATCGCAACCTTTTAAAACATTATGGGTTTAGAAGTTTTACAGAGTATTGCAACCTTTTAAAACTTTCACGTCTATATTTTAATTCCTTGGGATATTGTTTACAGTTATAGTTAACCTCTAGTATATTGACCACTATTGGTTATTATATATAGTTAATATTAGTTATATAAGAGTTCCGTATATAGTATGACATTACGTCATCAGTTATGTTCTATATAATATGGCATGATGTCACTAATCCATTTCAATTCAGGTAGTACGATACATTTTGATATAGATTATACACTAGTTTATGTTAGTTATGTATTATCCCCGGTTAGTTGTCAGTAAGTTTAGGGGGGGTGCTTCCCCCTGGTAGGAAGAGCACAGATAGACCATTGTATAGTTTGATTCTTAACAATAAACAAAAAAAACTGCTTAATGAATGATAAACAAAGTATTTAAATGCGTAAAATTGATATAATGAACCACGATACTGGTTCATAATAGGGTTCGCCCATGTATTCTTTATTGTTATTTAATATTGTTCCGTCAGCCTACAGCAAAAATAGCTGTGAGTATTGTAATAAAACCGGGGCAATGTTACTAAACGCATCATTGCGCATTGTGTAGGGCAGTTTTTGAGTTTATTTGACTGCCTAGCAAATAACGGCGGCTGTGTAACAGTTGACACCCAATCGTTTTAATGAAATCTGTGGTTCATATGGAGCCTTATAATCTCCTAAATGCATACTTATGTAGACAGGCCGTGGATATAATTTAATGTTTATATGGCAGGCATGTACCATAGCGATGATTAACTTATTGTTGCAACTGTATTGGTGTCGTGTATCATTTGTTTATATATAGGGTTCGTGTCCAAAAGGGCAGGAACCCTATATATAAAAAAATGCTGACCGAATCACATTTTTTTAATGCAGGCTTTATTTTTGCCATGTCACGCAAATGTCTAAAACGCTATACAAACGTCTAGGCTGTCTCCCACAACAGAAATCTTTAAGTCGTAGTTTAAAAGGGAGCATCAAGCTCAATTTTGAACATCGGATCGGCAATCACGGTGATGGCTGATGGTAAGTGTCGAATTATAGCCAACACTACGTGATTGTAAATTTTATAAACTACAGATAAAGTAGCCATCCTTGAAGTTAACTATAAGGAGTGGGAAGAATCATGCAAGCAGGAGATGGCGATTGTAGGCGAAAGTGAGGCAGAAATGTTGTAGCTATTTATTTAGAAAATATTTAGTTTCAAATAAAGTATGTAGCAGCGACAGCCCACCTGAGTTTAGGGTTGTAGAAGTGTCGTGACCCAGACTCCATCAGATACAAATGGGGGAGATATATTAATATAACCAATTCCTAATTGTTACTTAACACGTTTTCGACATTGTAGTGTGCAGAATATCACTGTAAGAGGAAATCTGGAAAGCTGCAGCGAAACCATGACCGGCCTTACTATGGCCAGTGAAGAGGAGGAAGAGGGAAATATAATAACTATATGAAATGTTAAAAATGCTTATTTGTACACATATTATATTATGACACATTATCTTATATTTACATTAAATATTTTTACATGCATCTACACAATTTTATACACACACACACACATTATATATATATATGGCTTTACAACTTAAGAAACCCATAAAGCCTTCAGATGTGTGTATATATATATATTTTGTTAAACAAGACCGATGTCTGTAGGTTTACTTTCTTCTTAGAATTCTTCTCAAGAAGTCGATAAGCCGTCTTAACGTTGTTCTAACATGCAAGCAGGAGCGTTAAGACGGCTTATCGACTTCTTGAGAAGAATTCTAAGAAGAAAGTAAACCTACAGACATCGGTCTTGTTTAACAAAATCTGCCTACAAGAAAATCTGTCACCAAAGTATACCAACATATATATATATATATATATAGAGAGAGAGAGAGAGAGGGAGCTCCCTCTAATTCAGTATTTACAGTCTCCCCTATAGCTACAAGCTATATAAATATACTATATATATATATATTTATTTTACAAGTATATACATTACATGTGGTATGTTGATCACCATGCATCATAGTGATCACACGTACAATACCATTATCAATGATAACATTATGGCAATTATATCAGAAGCAATAACTAACCAATCTGCATGAAGCCAATCCAAAGGTTGCCATTGTTTCCCAACAGAGCATCATACACCAACTACGTATTTCATTAACCTGTTTCAAATATGAAAATATTGGTATTATACGGATTTATGTCCATGGGCATAAAATACACTTTAAAAAACATATTATTTAAAATTGTTAATTTAAAAAGGGGAATAGGGATCTTCAAAAAGTAAAAGAAATAATATGACAGCTTTTAGGCATGTAGTCAAAATAGAGATTTGTAGCTTGAAAGACTAATTATGTTGGTTTACTTTTTTTACGATTGCATTTTCACTTTGTTTCTGTAATGTATGAATTAATGTATAAATGTATGAATTAATGCGTGGTTTTCCCACATGCACTAATTTACAATCTGCGTAGTCCTGGAAAGAGCGGTTTTTCTTAAAATAAATTATTCAAACTATATATATTTATCGTATGAATCACACTAACTGATGTTGATACAATACAATTTCGCTTCATGGTTTACATATGTATCTTTTCATGTAGTAGTTTATCTTACATAGAACTGAAAAGGAATATTTTTTTCATATTCACTTTAAGTATTCAAACTCTATAGATAGTTATCCCATTCTTCATACTAACTGCTTATAGCCCAATAATTCCAAATGAAAATGATTTTTTTAAAGACAGTGTTTGAACTTGTATTGTTCAACTTGTCATTATCTATTGTTAATTGCTATTACTTTTTTATTTTACCCTCTAGTTCTTAAACTAGACAATAAATCATCTATTTTAATTGAATATAATTGTAACGTTTTCTTAACATAAAAATTTGTAAGTCTTACCTTTTTTATGGATAACGATATTCTAAATATACGGCTTTGTAGATCAATTCCCACCACAAATGAAACGTTTTTGAAAAGTGTTTCTTTACAAATATCTATCGCTGTACGTTTGACGCGGCGAGTGACACGATTTGAAATATGTATATATATTCGGAGCATTTGTCACGCGATTCACTGATCAAAGGATGACGTGTGTCCCTAGGCAACAGGCTTGTCCAATAGTGTCACCTGGGTCAGAATTTATAGGAAGTCATGTATTCTAACTAAAACAACTAATCAGAAGTACGTAAATCTTTCCATTTTATAGCTAACGATATTCTAAATATACGACTTTTCGTAGATCTATTACAGTTACAAAAGTAAAGCTTTTGAATAGTGTTTCTTACCAAATAGACTTAATAGAGCATACTATCTATAGCTGTACATGTGACGTAGCTATCGGTAGTCGTTGTTTGTTCCTGGAACGGGTGATATGTTTTGAAACAAACATATTCTGAGCATTTTTCACTGACCAAAGGTTGGTCTGTGTCCCTAGGCAACAAGCTTGTCCAATAGTGTCATCTGGGTCAGAATATATAGGAAGTCCTTGATTTTAACTAAAGATTGCCTAAATGTAACGTTTTTCTTGACATATAAATCAGAAGTATGTAAATCTTACCATTCTATGAATATTGATTTTTTAAATATACGACTTTCCATAGACCAACTCCTGTCAACAATTTTTATTAGCATTTTAATATGTACAAAATACCAAATATTTAGACAAGCGTTTCATGTAATACACACGAGAATAATTGTTTTATGCAAAACAAAATCAAATCTGCCTTTTCATTATTTCACAAATATAGCAGTGTCAGTCTTCAAATCTATGACACAAAGGTTATTGTTCACCTATACAGTTTGACATAAAGGTTATTGTTCACCCATATAGTTTGATATAAAGGTTGTTGTTCACCCATATAGTTTGACATAAAGGTTATTGTTCACCCATATAGTTTGACATAAAGGTTATTGTTCACCCATATAGTTTGACATAAAGGTTGTTGTTCACCCATGTAACTTATAAAGTACTAGATTATTTAGTTGATCAGTTATTGTCTTGTTTAAAGTGACTTTCACACAACATTTTTACGTTATGTCCATATTGCTACAGTTACATGTGTTTCGTTGTTCACACTTATCCAAAATGTATTTAGAAATCCACTTGACACATTGAATGCGCTGGTTGTATCAATATAAAGAATGCTTTATGACAAACGGATCTTGTGTTATTGAACTTTGACCTTAACGTTTGGTAAAACAAGTTTATTGACTCTGTCATCTTGCACAATATTTGACCTTAACCTTTCAATAGAATAGAACTTAATATATAATAATTTCTTCTTCATGAAATCAGTAATGTTTACTTTTTCATTTTGAAATTACTTAGATTTCGAAAGAATTTACTTTCATTCATTGTTAATCGTATCCAGTATCAAACTCAATACAGATGGTCTGTTTTGCATTTTATCTGATATGCACGATGCCTGTTTTTTGAGATTGATTTATTTATATTTCTATTATATCACTCTCATTGTAGTAACATAAGTATATCATAAATTGATGCACAATTATTTACTGTTATCATCGCCCTCCAATCTTTAGAACAGCATCGAAAATCTCACCTCGAGGTAATCATCAAATATATTAACCCACCAATGTAGCAGGTGATCAGTGTAGTTTCCCATAATTATAAACCTAGCATGAAACAGTTTCCTTTCATCAAATATATTAACCCACCAATGCAGCAGACGATCAGTGTAGTTTCCCATAATTATAAACCTAACATGAAACAGTTTCCTTTCATCAAATATATTAACCCACCAATGTAGCAGACGACCAGTGCAGTTTCCCATAATTATAAACTAAGATGAAACAGTTTCCTTTCATCAGATTTATTAACCCACCAATGTAGCAGACGATCATTGTAGCTTCCCATAATTATAAACCTAACATGAAATAGTTTCCTTTCATCAAATTTATTAACCCATCAATGTAGCAGACGATTAATGTAGTTCCCCGTAATTATAAACCTAACATGAAATAGTTTCCTTCTGATCAGTTTTAAGTCTTAACCTTCAATGTTTAAATTTGTTGATTTTAATATCTGTCACAACTTCAATATTACCAAGTTTCCAATCAAGTAAACCCCATGAGCTAATTAACCACATTCCCAACAATTTTGTTTCAAAAATCTAATTCAAGTCACCTCTATTTTTTTCAGCTTGTTTCATCAAAAATTAAACTGATTTAATGTAGATAACATTGTAACTTTTCATCACGAATTCATGTAAGTAAAGTCATAAACTCTAAATGAGACTGACATCACACATATTGAAACACTGAAACAACAAATCTTCAAGTTTTCGATAGTAGGTTACAACTTTAAATCAAGTTGTTTTAAAATTAATGCTAGCTGCTTATGATAAACTTTAGAGATGGAAAGAATGGAAAACTCATCTACATCAACAAAGTTACCAAAGATAAAAGAGACAGAGTTTTATAACTAACTAGACGAACTTTTCAACATCGTTTGGCACATAGGTCAACAACGATGACACCGTAGATGTTAAATGTTTGGTACACAGGTCAACAACGATGACATTGTAGATGTTAAATGTTTGGTACACAGGTCAACAACGATGATATTGTAGATGTTAAATGTTTGTTGTTGACCTGTGTACCCATCGTTGTTGACCTGTGTACCAAACATTTAACATCTACAATATCATCTTAAATCTCAATTTTTTTTCTAATCCACATCTAAAATGAACAACAATAATACTATACATTCAGATTATTCTCGTATCTGTTACATATGAAACTTACAACTTCATGTTATAGTACAACGAAACAAGTTTGAAGAACTCCCTGTTTTTTAGGGTTAAGAATATTATTTTCGTTTGTTCATATGATTACCAAGGCCTGTGAGATCATGTATTTGGCATAATACGAATATGCAGTAAATATAATTTATGATAATCTTAGTTTGATTATTCACTATCACAACTTGATAAATTAGCGATAACTACTCATCATCCAATGAGTGAAGGTCATGTACACCTTGTTCGTAGGTCCAGTCGTATCAATATTCAGCGAATATTACTGCACTGGACTCTTGATGTTTTATATAAACGACATCAGAAATGAGGATTTATCTTAAAGATGACGGATATTCTTTTTCTGAAGAAAAATATTAGTTTAATTATTGAATTATAGTTAATGTGAAGATGATGGATACTTTTTTCTAAAGAAAAGTATTTAATTTAATTATTGAATTATAATCAAGGGGTCTTATGCAGATCTTGAGAGTGAAGGTCGTGATTGGACATATCAATGTCAATGATGAAAAAGTTTTCGATTTTAATATTTACCTTTACAATAGACAACATTATTAATATAATACTTGGTCTTGATGACCAGCTTCCATTATTCACCCTTTGGTTAACTATTTCCTTGACCTTGCTGACAACAAGTTGACATTCTCTTCAACCATCTTGACCTCTAGAAGTTTAGCAGACGTAATCTTTGTTACCATTGGGCATTCCTAAAATGTGTTGCTGACCTTTAGCAGTCATTCCTGGCCATGTTTGTGAACTGTTGTTGGAAGTTAAACACTTTTAGTTTGGTAAGTGTTAAGCTTGCGCTAGTGATATTCACTAAACGTAGAATATCCTGAAGTATTTTATGGTAAGAAAAACCTAAATATTATTTAATGTTTATTTCGTAAAATATCTTAATAGTTCACCTACACCAAACTATTATTTCTAATAAACGTGTTTATTTAGTAAAGTAATGAATCTAAACTATTCCATAATTACAACTCAGTTTTAAGTATTTCAAGTTTCGGAGCTATACTCGGCTTAGATTAGGAGTGAAAACATGATTTAACACGTTATATTTAGCCTAATGAACACAACTGATAACTGTTAGATAACATGCATGAACAACTTTATCTAAACACTTGATATTTAACACTTGATTCTAGAAATGGGTTTTGATTTCAGTACTGTAATAAAAAATCCAGTGATGAAGTTTTAAATTAGAATAGAAAATATAAAAACAATAGTGATGTAGAACAGAAAATATAGAAACAGTAGTGATGTAGAACAGAAAATATAGAAACAGTAGTGATGTAGAACAGAACATATAGAAACAGTAGTGATGTAGAACATAAAATCTAGTAACAATAGTGATGTAGAACAAAAAATATAGAAACAGTAGTGATGTAGAACATAAAATCTAGTAACAATAGTGATGTAGAACATAAAATCTAGTAACAATAGTGATGTAGAACAAAAAATATAGAAACAGTAGTGATGTAGAACATAAAATCTAGAAACAATAGTGATGTAGAACAAAAAATATAGAAACAGTAGGGATGTAGAACAGAACATACAGAAATATTAGTGATGTAGAACAGAAAATACAGAAACAATAGTAATGTAGAACAGAACATATAGAAATAGTAGTGATGTAGAACAGAGAAACAGCAAGTCGATATATCTTTAGAAACTTTTTAAAATTCCTTCCATTTCAAAAGAAAAAGGAGTTTTATAGCTCTGCTATTTTTGTTTCTGAAAAGTTTTTTATTAGAAATGATCATGCTCAAGAAGAGATCTGGCATTGATATTTTTTAAACTTTTAATTATATGATCACTGAAGATATTTCATTAATGTTATGCCAGTAAACAAAAATGAATAGTAAAATGAGGTTAAAAGTATAAGAAAAAGAAGAAAATCAAAACTGAAGAACATTATCACAGTGTTTGAGACATATAGATGTAAAAACACAAAGAATCGAAGAGTGATATTCATTATGAGTTCTGAATATGTATGTAAAAGCCTAAAGCACCAACATAGAATGCAGGATATTCCTATCTCGAATTGAAATATCTCATAGAATTTCAATAAAGATAATATTTTCTAACAATTCTCCATAAACGTCGTTACAGCAAGAAAATTCAAGCTTGACAAACACTTTATTTTAGAGGTTCTCTTAATTACATTTTCTATTAGGAATTCAACTAACTAGACAAAGTACGTTATTGATAAGAAAAATACATACCCAAAAATTTTAGTCAGGAGAAATGACTCATCTGAAATGTTGTCCTCTTTTTAATTTTAAAAATATTTAGCTTTGTTTGTATTTTAAATCAAAAGCTACACAAATGGCTAATAAGCTTTGTTGACTCCAAGATATTAACCCCAGGTCTTGTAAGTTTGTAAAATTACTGCTTACCCACAGAGAGACTTAATTTTTTGAAGTAAGTACCTTCTCTAATCAATACTGGGCTTAGATTAGTATTATCCTTATATTAACAAGAAACTTTAATAGATAGTTAATTACAGAGCAAGTTTGATGAATATAATAACTGTTTTGAAGATACCAATTTCTAACTGTAATATCGCTGTATTTCCTCTCCTCAATTAGTATGAACCACATCACCCATCTTTTATTTTCATTGCTGGAGTAATATACAATAATTAATTTAGAATTATACATTATATTGAAATACACTGTATTTATGTGTGTACACATATTTGATGGAATTTGATTTTTTAGTCGCTCTTTTTTAATCTGAATGATATATTGACATCAAATTAGGTTAAACTCCAAACCTAAAGAAAATTTTAATTGTAAATTGTCAAACGTCTTAATTGCTTGTGTAGGTGATTGTTATATGAACAACATTATCACTACTCACGATTAAATAAGGATGTTGAAAGGATGACACAGATAGTAAGAACCATCGTCGAGAAATGATACGAGTGGTTAAAATAAATCACATATTAAACTATTAGGTTTCAATTAGCAGAAACTAGTGAGTTTATTATAAAGAATTGCTAAATTGCACAAACATGAGGACTGATTCTTCTGCCATTTATTGACATAGAAACAAACTTTTTAACATTTTCAATTAACCAAATATAAAATATTATTATTTTTTACATGTATGTTTGTTTTTATTTGTTTGTTTTTGAATTTCGCGCAAAGCTACACGAGGGCTATCTGCGCTAGCCGTCCCTAAGTTAGCAGTGTAAGACTAGAGGGAAGGCAGCTAGTCATCACCACCCACCGCCAACTCTTTGGCAACTCTTTTATCAACGAATAGTGGGATTGACCGTCACATTATAACGCCCCCACGGCTGAAAGGGCAAGCATGTTTGGTGTGACAGGGATTCGAACCAGCGACCCTCAGATTGCGAGTTGAGTGCCTTAACAACCTGGCCATGCCGGGCCTTTTTTTTTTACATGTAAAAGATTGTGTTGGTAAATATAGAAATGGGTCAAGTATGACATTATATTGAGAACAGAGACCACTGAAGAGGGAGTTGTTCCTCCTGGACAGCACAATTACCCCAGGATACTGGATTAATATTAAGGGAATTTTTGAAACCCATCCTTCTAGCGTCGCCACAGCTTACTGCAATGCTAGGGTCACATGAGTTATCATGGAGGAAATCGTAAGGATACTAGGCAATAATGTATAATACCAGTTTTGAATTTTTATTCAACACAAAAGTATCAGTGCAAAGAGATACAAATTAAAAACACAGCTTTTAGCACAATCAACAAAATATATTACAGTGATATTGACGATAGTACATAAATAATGGTTATAATAGAATATAAGAATTCCAGACTAAATTTACTAATACAGACAAAACAGGAAGAACTTCAGGAGTAAAGAACGAAGCATATACATTAGACTGACACCTAAATACACATACAAAACATAAAAAAACTAACATAACTCAATAAAAAATAAAATGAAACGAAAAAATTAAATTTAATAAGTAAAGTGAACCAGTAAAAATTTGGAATAATGGGAGAAACCTGGTCTTTAAAGCTATCAGAAGATCTACGAGATAGACAGTGATAGTAAGCCTCTACTGAGGTGTGAAATGGGAGAAACCTGGTCTTTAAAGCTACCAGAAGATCTAGGAGATAAACAGTGATAATAAGCTTCTACTGAGGTGTGAAATGGGAGAAACCTGGTCTTTAAAGCTACCAGAAGATCTACAAGATAGACAGTGATAGTAGGCTTCTACTGAGGTGTGAAGACAATATCTAATTTGATGTTAAACATTGAGAACAGAAGCCTACGGCTTTTCGTAAAAATAACTTATTGGTCAAACAAAGGATGTGTAAAAAAAAGCTATACAATACATAAAGGAAAAAACAAAACAAATCATTGTCCGCTGTGATAGACTATTATGTTTGGTTCAATCTTATTCTACCAGAATAAATGGTATAATCTCTGTCACGCCAAAACTTAGAGAGGGCAAGGAATAAACAAGTGGAATATAGATTCCATTTCCTTATGACAGATGTCACACATTCAGTAGTACTCATTAGTGTCACGTAGAGGAGTTCTTGTACATTATAGACAAGTTGCCTTCATAAGTAATGTAGCTGTCTCTCAAATTCACTAGATGTTATAAATGGCCATACCTTCTCCATCTAATGACAGGAGCCTCCTTTACCACCTGCAGAAGTGTAAGTGGTGAAAGGACCTTATAGGGAAAATATGTTAAAGTCTAATTTATCCTACTAAAGAATAGATAAAGTGGGTGATACTTCAGAATACCAATGATTTCTATTGAGCCTTTCGACTGCATGAACCAAAGCAGTATTTTCCAATGGTGGAATTGCTGGAAAGAGCAGTTCACCTATTATTTGACTACAACAGGTATAACCGATGTGGGGCAGAAAAAGCTTTTATTTATCCAACTCATTTCTCCCCTCGGCTTTGCTTCTCCCTGTAATTGGACCTGAGTGCCAGGACATTTTCTCCACCTTCGCAGACACAGAAGATACCTACCAAGCAACATTGGCTAAGTTATTTTGAGCCGCTAAAAAAAAAAAAAAAAGCTGTTCAGGAAGATGACGAAAATATTGACAGTTATGATGACACCATTCTGAGTAAATATCCTGAATGTTTTGGTGACATGATGACATCGGTAAGTCAGCAGATTATCAATTAGAACTACACATTGATGAGACAGTGAAGCTTGTAGTGCAACCACTCCATATAATTCTGTTTAGTTTGTGTCAGAAAGTAGAGGAAAAATTAAATGAGCTTGAAAAGGATATAATCGAGAAGGTATCAGACTCTGTGGATTAGTTCAATGATTGTCGGGTCTAAACCATCGGGTGAGATAAGGCTATATATATAGATATGAGGAGAGCTAATGAGGCATTGCAGCATGAGAGACATCTGATCTCGACTGTAGATGAGGTGTTGCACAAAATGAATGGGCCGATTGTACTTAGTAAACTATATCTCCATTGGAGCTATCATCAGATCGAGCTCAGTGAGAAATCTAGAGAGATCACAACATTTGTGACTCATAAGGGTCTTTATCTTTATAAATGATCTATGTTCGGTATTTGTTCAGCTCCAGAAATTTATCAGCACATCATTAGGCAAACTTTGCATGGACGTGAATGTGCTGAGTACATTTTATACGATATTATCGTATACTTGAAGTGAGCATGCTCAGAGGCTTGAAAAGGTTTTATGCTGTCTTAAAGACAAGGGTTTGACCCTTAACAAAGACAAGTCACAGTTCGGACTTCCACAGCCTGTGTTCATGTTATCTGAGAAAGATATCGGTCCAACTGCTACTCGTGTCAAAGACACGAAAATTCCGGAAACGCCAGCGGAAGTCCGTAGGTTTCTAGGCTTAGTTCATTTCAGTGCTTGTTATACTCCAGGTTTAGCTACACTTGCAAAACTGTTGCGTATGTTATCTCGGAAAAATGTTAGGTTCGCTTGGGGAAACCAACAACAGCAGAAGTTTTGGCATATTTTAATCCAAAAAAACTCATTATTCCATACGTGCTGAGGGTTTTTGTTTTCGCGAGTAGATGAACTAAAGCGGCTTCTGATCTGTGATCAACTCGAACGAAATCCCGTACAAATTACAAATACAAATGAAAACGTTAACATCCCCAAACAAACGATAATGCTTCTTTTTCAGTTTGAGAATAGCGTTTCTCAACGTCTGATAAGCTACGACTTTCAATTGACCATGTTGTTCCCGAGTTAACATGGCCTCTAGACCCATCACAGATTACTTGGGTTTTAGCGGAGTTTGCAAGCTTATTCCTTCATTGTACAGTATAAACCAGGTCTTCATCCAGTTTGAGGAGGGAGCTTGCTGCAATAGAGATATCGTCGTGCGTCATCGTCGCGAATTCCAGTTTTACTGACAACACCAACAGGAAGTCCTTTGCCAATGACGTCATCAGCAGGTACTTCTTGACCTACGCCATCGAAAGTTATGCAGTCAGGTCCAGAGATGACAGCCACATCACCTCAATAGCTACGCCAGTCGTCACGAGTTTCCCGTCCACCAGACACCAAGCACAGTAGTTCTGTTTGTTGCACCATTTGATGTATATACATATTTTTTGTTTACACAGTATTGGTGGAAGGCTGCTCTGTTTATTATGATGTTGGAACATTACTGCTCTACAGCTACCACCACACCATTCCAGAAGGCTTCCCATGTTAAATTCAAAGGAAAAAAGGGATGTTATATATCTGTATTATTTTGTATATGCTCATTGTGCTCCCACCACTACTTTGTGAGGGCTATATGTAACGCAAGACATTTAGTGGGAAACATTGATGCTCATCGTGCTCCAACCACTGGTTTGTGAGGGCTATATGTAACGCAAGACATTTAGTGGGAAACATTGATGCTCAGTGTGCTCCTACCACTGCTTTGTGAGGGCTATATGTAGCACAAGAAATTTAGTGAGAAACATTGATGCTCAGTGTGCTCTCACCACTGGTTTGTGAGGGCTACAGGTAATGCAAGACATTTAGTGGGAAACGTTGATGCTCATTGTGCTCCTACCACTGGTTTGTGAGGGCTATATGTAACGCAAGACATTTAGTGGCTATGAAATGTATTCCAACCTCCCATACATTTAGTGGGAAACGTTGATGCTCATTGTGCTCCTACCACTGGTTTGTGAGGGCTATATGTAACGCAAGACATTTAGTGGGAAACATTGATGCTCATCGTGCTCCAACCACTGGTTTGTGAAGGCTATATGTAACGCAAGACATTTAGTGGCTATGAAATGTATTCCAACCTCCCATACACCAGTGAAATTGAAGAGTCAAATGCAATACCCATTCTGGCGATTTATCCCAATTACACTGAAAAATTAGTTGCTAGAATTGTGTTATTGCTTCATCATGAGAGAGTTGTAACGGTCTAAAATGAACATGCCTCTTCAATCAGGGTTCAATAACAAAAATAATTTATTCACACTAACAACACTCAAAAATAAATTCAACACAGTTAATAAACAAGTGCCTGGCCAGGACTTCACACCAATATTAATAAACAATTTATCATAGACATTAATAAATCAATAATAATAGAATCAGGAAAAAGAACCAGAAGGAAGAGAAGAAGGAAAGATACAATAAATATAATATTAAAACAACACCTTTCAATATCAATAACAATACTGAATGACAAACAGCAATAATTATTGTCTTCAAAAACACACACTCTCTCTTTGAATTAGCGTTTTAATGCAACTGAAAATTCATAGATAAACTAAACGATAAAAGGAAATAATAAATGTACGATAAACAAAACCATAATAATAATAAAATATAAAATTTGCTATTTCCCAGAGTTGTGGGTTGTATGCCACTAAAGTAACACAAAATGAAACATGATGTGCTCTTGCGCTGATAACTAATTGGTTCAACAAAATTAAAAAGCTTCATAAGAAAATGAGGCAAATAACTGCAGATAGATTAATATATAACCACGATCTAATGATGTCTACTACAGATAGATTAGTAGATGACTACGATCTAATGATGTCTACTGCGGATAGATTAATAGATGAACACGATCTAATGATGTCTACTACATATAGATTAATAGATGACCACGATCTAATGATGTCTACTGCAGATGGATTAATAGATGACCACGATCTAATGATGTCTACTACATATAGATTAATAGATGGCCACGATCTAATGATGTCTACTACAGATACTAACTGTGCTGTGTAAATCATATCATACGTCCTAAGCAATCCGATAGTATGTTCATTAAACAAATCCTATAGTATGCCCAATAAACAAATCCTATGAGTTCTATAACACAACTTAAAAATGTCTTATGTGACTCCTGTAGGACATTTTTATAAGGGGTATCAATTCTATACTGTTATCTCAACTCTGACTGGTCATGCAGCAAGTTCAACATCTTTACAACAGAAAAAAAAGCTAAGTTTCCTAAGTAGATCATAAAACACAAAAAGGTAACATAGGTATTAGTAAACTACTTAGCTAAGGGTTTGTATCCATTGTGAACTGTGGAAAAACCTGACTTTGTAATGTTGCTTGTATCTCTTGATCCAAAATACCAAGTGCTGTCAAGGAAAGAATTATGTGGGAATCTTATCCCAAAACTATACACCAGCATTCAAGATGTTCCTATGGCCCAACTTTCTGAGACAAGTGATGTGGTCATTACTTTTTACATGTGGACCTATAGGGCAAATGACCAGTACTTTGGTTTGACTCTTTATTTCATAAACCAACGCTGGCTATTGAAAAGTTATATTCTTTAAAACCGTGAGCTTCCACCACCTCACACTGCTGAGGTTATAACTGAAGCTGTTACTCAGTGTCTAGAAAGTTGGAATATCTTGAATAAGGTAGAAGTAACTGTGTGAAAACTGTTAGTAGCATGCATGAAAAGTTAATACCATGCTGTGGCCGCATCTTGAACTTAGTTATCAAAAAAGGACTAAAATGCATGAATGGACCGAGTGATCACATGCTGTTACAAGGTGCCTGAGCATTTCCATCGAAGTGCCAGTGCCAAATACTGTATAGTAAACAAGAAAAAAATAACTTGGTTCACAAGAATAAAAGCTGATTATCTGTGTGAGGCTAGGTGGAACAACATTAAGGCTATGTTGAAGATAATCGTAGAGAAAGATCGACCTACATGTGCGCTATTAATGGAGTTGGACATACCAGAGTTAATGCCAAAATTAGAAATGAGTAATGAGGAAAAGTTGGTTGAAACATTGGAGCCTTTTAAATAATTTACTCGAGAAGTCAGCAATGAATCACTGTATCAAGTTTGTTACATACACTTCTAGAACTAGGTGAAGGTGACTCTGGAATGATAGCGTAGATTAAACAAACAATATAGATATACATCAGCTGCTAATGCTGACATTCTGATGAAAGCATACTTTCTGGATGCCAGACATAAAGATATGCCGTTCTTGAACGAATACGAGAAAAGGGGTAATGTGTAATATGACAATGATGAAGTTATTCGACCTTTTGACACAAAAATACTCAGCTGTTCATAGGAAATTAGCAAAGTTAGTTCATTGGGAAAGGGACACCTTCGTGTAGTTTCAAAGCCCAGGAAGTTCAAGAACTAACAACGAATAAAACGACTACTGTTGGTTTTAAGCTGCTGATGTCTATTTACAAGAAAAAGAATGTAACCACAGCTCAGAAATCTCATGAAATGATTGCTGAAGAACAATTGAATAGGTACATGGTCATTCACACTCTACATCAGTAGTCGGCAACCTTTTTTGATCGCGGGTCAATTATTTTTTTTGTTGAAAAATTTAGCATTGTGTTGGGTCAGTGATAATCATATAATTATTAATACCGGTACATGTATTTTAAATGTGTATGTTTATTTACATACAAAAAATTAATTGTTCGACCAGTTTGATATTTTCCCCTGAAATTGATCTTAAAATTCTCCGTAGCCGTGACTCTTTCCTTTAATATCGTTGTTCTTCTCACATAGCTGAGAAACTTGAACTGAACAATGATTGTGCCCTTACGGGTTGCAATGGTGAAGCCAACTTTTGGCGGGTCAGCCAAATTATTGACACGGGTGACCCGCGGGTCATAGGTTGCCGACCACTGCTCTACATCTACCCATTGAGATTCTGGGCAAATAATGCCAATATCTTAGAAGACTTGCAGTTACGTATCTGGAATTCCAACAACTCCTTCAGAAAGGTTGTTCAGTAGTGCAGGTTATATTTTAAATGGCAGGCGAGCTTCATTTGATCCAGAGAATGTTAACCTTCCTTAGCTGCAATACTAAACATTTTAAACTGTTGATTCTTTTGTGAGAACTAGTCATTAAACTTTTACAGACCTATATTAAAGTGTTATTTTATTAAGTGAGGATTTAAGCATTATGATATTTGTTTTTACTTTCTAACTTATGTTTCTTGGTTTCTGTAATTTTAAATAAACTATAAATTATATATTTTTCTAAGTTATGTTATTTTGTGAATATGTTATATTTGTAACACCAGATAGAACACTTAAGGCTGCAATATCGTCGTAAAACAATACTGAATTGTCTGGAATAACAAGTCTGGAAGCGTGTACACACATATCAGTATTGGTGCAAAATGTTCCTGATAAGTGAATTAATTCTAACTTTCAAACAATACGATGTTACAATGCGTGTATGGCACATTTTCATGAACAAAATTTAGGATTAAACAAGTGAATTAATTCTAAATTATTGTGTCTGAAGAGAGGATTTCCTCTGGCTTTTATTATTCTTTTTTACCACATGGTAAAATTTTTGAGACACAAATTATAAGTCAATTGTACATGTTCATTCTAAATATATTTCGAAAATGTGCACCAAAAATATTTTAGAAACGATTTTGTTTTTATTTTTTTATCTTTAGTGTAATTTATAAACAAAAAATATATACACCTGCAGATAGTTTTGATTGTAAACAAAATAACCCATTTGTCGATTTATTTTAGACCTTTCCCACCCATCCCAAAGAAATCCTTTATTTTTACTTCTTGTCCCATGAAAATGTTATCCATTTTTTGATTTTCAAGCGCTACTTCTAGTTTTTGTACAGGCCATGAAAATTGGTTGAAATCTTTTTATGGTACCAGATCAAGTATATGATCATTTACGAAAGAGAAGCTGCTATAAATAAAGTTTAAACATGATTGGATACTACGGATAGAGAAAAAATTAGACTATCACGTAATGGATAAATATATAGTCTCTGACCTTTCGTTTGTGAAGGGCCCGGCATGACCAGGTAGTTAGGGAGCTTGACTCACAATCTGAGGGTCGCGGGTTCGAATCCCCGACCCACCAAACATGCTCGCCCTTTCAGCCGTGAGAGCGTTATAATGTGACGATCAATCCCACTACCTATCCTCAGTACCCCTCACTAGAAAAAAAGTATGCCGACAGTGTTATCTCCATAACCTCCGGTGGCGGAGATCTATGTAAACGCCAAGAAGGAGCAGAACTTCAAGTAAGGCTGGCTTGGTTATAGATCCACTAAAGCTCCTCACCTTACACAACTTGTAACTCTTGCAAAAAGGTCCTACGATATAAGGATGAGAGCCAAACAGAAACTAAAACCTATTAAGACAACACAAACAAACACACAAATAGATAACTCAGACATGGAAGTTATAGAAACTTCAGAACCAGAAGAAGAACAAGCAGAAACATCAAAATTAGACGAACACAAAGAAGAATACAACCAAACAGTAACTCAAACACAACATGAGGAAGCACACGAAAACGTGCATGAACAAAAAGGGAAACTTCAAACAAAAAGAAGCAAACGAAGATAAGTCTAAACCAT
>NW_013671866.1:0-1538 GCF_000517525.1 Limulus polyphemus | reverse complement strand
GCTGTTGTGTTAAACTTATATTAAAGTTTTTCTTCATTACCCATTCAAGCCGTCTCCAACCATTATATACAGAGTGTAATATCAAATGGTATTATTCTCTGATATGGAAGATACATGGTAGAACCCACTAAAATACCAGCGGTAGTAGTAACCCAGTGTTACAACTGCTAACACTATGGACATGTGGCAACCGCATGTAAAGCTCTCCCACGCGTGGGGGAGATCACAGAAATAATGAATGCCCAAGAAATAACCCACAGTCATACTGCTGTAACTGCCAACACAAACACACTGCAAACTATAAAGGATGCCTGAAATACAAAAATATTAAAGCACGAATAATTAACAATCAAACAACACAAACAAGCACAAAATCATGAAGCAAACAGTGCACAAAGAAAAACACCATTGCTACCAACACAGAACCTCAACAGAATACCAACACAAACAAACAATCTACCACACAAACATTTGCGCAGGCAGTAAAAACCCACACCCAAACTGAAGATATCACAAAACAAACGAAGAACACTAAACCCATTAATGCAAAAAACAAAGGAAATAACAAACAAAATAACAGTGGCAGTCACAAACATATTTTACAATAACCTCCAAAACCAAGAGGACTGCATCACACTAATCATGAAAATAGCGCTAGAACAACTACTACCAATATTACCACACATAGCACAAACAGTATAGAACACAAATACCAAGCAAACATAAGACTACACACAACATAAAACCGACATGGCGCTGAAAAGGAAAGTTATAATAGAATTAAAAAAATCAAACCAGCCAACCAAAACCCATCCCAAGAAGATAATATAATAACAGTACAGTAAGGAGGAAGAGGTCTATTAGAACCTGACCCTCCCAGGTCGTAAAAAGACCTAAATCCCGATCCAGAGAGAGAGAGAAACTGTACAATTTTCCATGATAATACAAGGAATCCCAGCTCACTACAGAGAACCACAACTTGCAGCCAAAATCAAACGATGCAAGCCGGAAGAAAAACTCGCTGCTATCAAACGTATAGCCAAGGGCGGCGTCCTCGTTAAAGGGTCAGGGGCCGCTGACCTCAGTCAAGTACTGAAAGAATGGCCGCAAGACGCATTTAAACCAAGAAATATCACAATACACATACCAGGCAACAAGCCTAACCCCAAATCTTTTGTCATTTAAGATTTACCCTCGACTATCTTGAATGAAGAAATAGAACAGAACTCTCACACAAACATATATATAACCAAAGTCAAACGCATTTTCTCCAATAGAACACAAAAACTCACAAATTTAGTCAAAGTATATGTACATGAAACACAAGATATCCAGAGCTTGATATCAAATGGTATCATTCTCTGGTATCAAAAATACCAAAACACCAGCTATATTTGTAACCCAGTTTTACAACTGTCAACGCTATGGCAGCCGCATGCAAAGCTCTCTCATCCCCAGTAGAGTGTGGGGGAGAACACATAAACATAGACTGACCACATGAGAACCCACAACCACATTGCTGTAACTGCCAGTGGCGT
>NW_013671865.1:49433-54436 GCF_000517525.1 Limulus polyphemus | reverse complement strand
GGACACAAGTTTATGGTTATTAAAATTTAATTTCACTGTGCTTGAAATACGAGAAAAAGGTAGAACTGCAGACTTTAGGGCTGAAACCGTAAAACCCCATTTAAAAACCAATCTGCTAAATTATCCAGATTTATTTAAAGACAGGTTTGAATGTGATTAATATTACGACCAGTTTTCCAGAGGGCTAGATCATCAGCAAAAATACTATAATGCGTACCATTATTAATGAAGGAAGAACTAAGGTCATTAATCATTAGAAGGAACAAAATAGGGCTAATAACACTACCCTGGGGAGTGCCATTTTCCGAGACTCTTTACCCAGAGACAACTCCATTGACTCTGACCTTAAAGGATCTGTTTGAAAGAAAGTCTTTAATCCAGTTAAAGAGTTGGCCATCAAAACCATAACTATTGAGTTTATATAACAAACCTTCTTTCCAGACCATATCGTATGCTCGTTCAATATCCAAGAATACAGACACTGCCTTACCTCTGTTACATAATGATTTGTTGACATCTTCATGTAGCCGTACCAAATGATCAAGCGAAGACTTCTTCCAACGGAAACCAGACTGAAACTGGTCGAAAAGTCTATGTTTTTCACAATACCAATTCACACGGTATGCAATCATTCGTTCCATAATTTTACACATAGTAGAAGTAAGAGCAATTGGTCGATACGATGTAACAGAACTTGGATCCTTGTCTGGCTTAGGGATTGGACAAACTATGGCGTGTTTTCAGGCTGAAGTGAGGGTACCTTCATTCCACCCTTTACTGAAAAATTTCAGCAGCTTTACCAAAAAATTGGGGGAAAGATTTTTATAGATTTTATAAGGAATTCGATTGTCACCAGGGGTCGAGTTTTTAGATGTCTTTATTGCTCGGGTAATTTCACCTATCGTGAATTGAGCGTTCAACCCATTACTATTATTTGCCTTCTTTGTAAAGGTGGCATAGTGGTCATGTTCAAATATTTTTTTATGAGTTAAAAATTCGGGTGAATAATTGTCGGAACTGCTGATGTGGGCAAATTGATCAGATAGCGCATTTGCCTTTTCAACATCCGTCAGATATGTTGATCCAAGAGATTCAAGGGTAGGAATACAGATAGAACCCCCAACCATTCATACGCTTTACGAATTTCCATAATTTTACTTAAATTTGATGAACGGTTGAAACTAGAGCAGTAATTATGCCAGAATCGTTGTTGGAGTTCTCGAACCGTACGTTGACAAATGGCCTTCTGCTTTTTATACTCAATATAATCGTCTAAGAGACGAGTTTTAAGAGCTTTCTTCCTACTCTTGTGTTTTTGTTTAACTGCTTTCTCACATTCCATATTCCAATAAGGGGTTTGATGTTTTCCACAGTCTGTGGTTGATAGTGGGATAAATTTCTCTGCTCCTTCCAAAATAATAGTTATTAGACGAGAATGTACAGATTCGACAGAAGAAGACATATCTATGTTTTGCTCGAAAGAACAAACTTCGGGGTTATCATTTGTATGAAACACGGGTGATGAAACGAGCCATCTGGTGTATAATTGAGACTATTTAGGCAAAGTTTAATTATTATTGTTCTTTAAATGCCTCGGATTCATTTTAGATTTATAGTACACTTATAATAAAGAAATGGTTGATAAGGTAGGAGGGGCTAGGGAATATCTGAGAGCAAGAAATTATTGGTCAATTAGATTTTATATTTTGCTGCATACGAAGCTAAAGATATTTTAGTTCCACATTTCAAAAATGCAAATCTTGAAAAGATCAGACAATATTTATGTGCCGTGATAAGGCCTTAGAAGGATTTTCTGGAAAAGTAATATTTGATGGTTATGAGACTGCCGGATTATTAAAGATTATTTTTTATACAGCTTTTACTAATGGAGATTTAAAAAATATTTCTCAATTTGAACAGTTGCTAGATGGAAACAAGATTAAACTATTTCAGTAGGGTATTGAGTAGACCAGAGAGGAAGTACTGTGTAACACAAAGGGAACTCCTTGCTATAGTAAAGAGTCTGACATATTTCCACCCTTACCTCTATGGGGCTAGGTTTAGCATCAGGACAGATCTTGTTGCATTATGCTGATCATTAAAGAACCCAGAGGGACAACTGGCACATTGGATCGGAAAGATAGGCCAGTATAATTATAATATTGAATACAGAGAAGGAAAATCTCATGGAAATGCCGATGGACTGAGCCGAAGATCCTACAAAAATGACTGCAGACATTGCTGCAAAAGAGAGGTTGAGCTAACCAGGTGTCATCAAGCTGAAGTCAAACAGACTGAAATAGTTGATGATGGTGAAGTGGAACCAGGTATAGATATTAAAGTAGAGCAGGAGAAAGGCCAAGATTTGAAGCCAATAATTGATTTTCTTAAAGCAAGTGTTTTGCGCCCTGCTTGGGAGAAGGTGTCTAGCTTAAGCCCTGTGACAAAGAACTATTGGGCACAATGGGACCAGTTGAAGCTTAAAGATGGTATTCTTGTCCGGAGATGGGAAAGTGACGACCTGGCAAACAGTTATACCGAGAAAGTTACGGGAAGTTGTGCTGCATCAATTCCATGACAGTTTAACAGGAGGACTTCTTAGGGTTAAGAAAACATTGAGTGACCTATGGCAAAAATTTTACTAGATAGGTATGAGGCAAGATGCGGAAGAATGGTGCAGGACCTGCAGTACATGTTGTGCTGAAAGGGGACCCAAGCATAAGGGACGTGTTCCAATGAAGATATAACAAGCTGGCGCACCAATGGAAAGTTTAGCTGTTGACATTGCTGGTCCTTTGCCCCAAACTCGAGCTGGAAACAGGTACATTTGTGTGGTGATGGATTATTTCAACAAGTGGCCTGAGGCATATGCAATAGCAAATCAGGCAGCTACAACTGTAGCTTCGGCTGTTATTGATTTCTTCTTCAGGTTTGGTATGCCATATGAACTGCATTCAGATCAAGGTCGTAACTTTGAATTATCTGTGTTCCATGAATGCTGCAAGTTGTTTGGCATACGAAAGACCAGGACAATGACACTTCACCCACAGTCTGATGGGATGGTAGAAAAGTACAACTGGACACTTGGACAGGAATTGGCAAAGTTTTGTAATAACTGACAAGATGACTGGGATGTCTTACTCCCTCCACTGTTGATGGCCTATAGGATAGCAGAGCATGAAGCCACTGGATACACTCCAGCAAAGCTGGTGTTTGGTCGGGAATTCGGTTGCCAGTAGATCTGATAACAGGATGCCCACCTTATGAAGAGTTACTTGAAAATGTGTCAGACTTCGTGAAAATGTTATCTGAAAGGATGGATGATATTCACCATCAAGTGCGTTGAAACTTGAAAACGACTGCTGATTCCATGAAGCTATCTTATGATAAGACATCTACTGAAGTCAGCTTTGTATCAGGAGACAAGGTGTGGTTGTATAATCCCAGGAAGACCAAAGGGAAGTCTCCTAAGTTGTCTTCTCCATGGGAAAGCCCATATGACATAATGGATCGTCTCTCAGACGTGACTTCCGAATAAAATGTGGTCGGCGAGGTAAGCCAAAGGTGGTGCACGCCAACAGGCTTTGGCATTATCATGGTCCAGGACATTTCAGTTGGAACAAAATGAACAACAGAACAAATGATGCTGCTGAAGATATGTCACCTGAAAAAGACACTGTTGAAAAAGAAACTCTACCCGGTTTAGAGAAGGGAAACAGTGAACCCCTTAACGAAGTTACTACCACCGATGTGACTGTTACTGATAATAGGAAATTTCCTGATGGAGCAGATGAACCCTACGTGAAGCAGAAGCCAACGAGATGGAGACCAGTACAGAAGAAGATACGTCCGTAAAGTTAAGAGACTTTGTTGAATTTTAATTTTGTGTTTGTAAATGCTGTTCATTTAATCAAATTATTGTTAATTATTTATTGGTTTAATGTAAGTGGCTATTGTTCGGGACGAACAATACTAAGGAAGGGGCAGTGTTACGACAGCGGAAGTCAAGTGACGCTGGTAACACATGATGAGTTTCTAGAAGGATCATGAAGGCTCGAGTGTTTGCCAGACGCCCTATATTTTAATATATAAGCCCGGCAAATAAAGTGGAGGTAATAATTGCAGATAGAGAGATATAAAGACAGATTATTGAGTCAAGTGAGCGGTAGTGACCGAAAGTAAAGTGCGTGAATCGTTGTGAATTATAGCGTGTGTTTAAGTTAAAATGACTGTGGAAATTAAGTGTATCGCAAAGTTGTATTGAAAAAGAATAAACTAGTTTTATTTAAGAAAGGACTTGTATCGCTGAAGTTCTTCGGAAAGAATTTTTACGGGAAATTAACAAACGGCCAGGGACGTAACATGGTTTTTATTCATTTCTATTCAAGTTGAGAAATATTGCTTAAATATCCATTAGTAAAAGCTGAATAAAAAATACTCTTTTATAATCCGGCAGTCCCATAACCATCAAATATTAATTTTCCAGTGAATCCTTCTAAGGCTTTTTCAAATCGCATAATTCTTGTCTGAACTTTTCAAAATTTGCATTTTTGAAATGTGAAACTAAAATATCTTTAGCTTCGTATACAGTAAAACATCAAATCTAATTGAGCAATAATCACTTTCTCCCAGAAATTCCCTAACCCCTCCTACCTTATCAACCATTTCTTTATTATAAGTGTACTATAAATTTAAAATAGAATCCGAGACATTTAAAGAACAATAATAATTCCACTTAGGCTAAATAGTCTCAATTATACACCAGATGGCTCGTTTCATCACCCGTGCTTCATACGAATGATAACCCCGAAGTTTGTTCTTTCTAGAAACGTGCCTGGTATTGGCGGGAAGGTGTGTATGTTGTTGAGTACATTGTGATTTGATTATTATATATTGGTTGTAAATTACTATTGAATTAAAAAAACTAACAAAAAATTACTAATTGTAAACATATAAGTTTCTCTGTATACATATATATATATATATATATATATATATATATA
>NW_013671865.1:48263-49412 GCF_000517525.1 Limulus polyphemus | reverse complement strand
GTATTCTAACATAAATTCGTAATCACAGACTAAAAACTTAAATAAAAATTTGACGTAGAGTTTGAAATTAAATGAATATCTTCTATAATTGGATGACAGGAAAATTTATTGATATTTCACTAAATAGAAATGTCAGAATGTACATTGGTTCTTGCAATTATTTTTATTTGCAGATTGTATGTACATAATGAGGACAATGTAGTCTGTAGATGATGTAACTACAAGTATCACAATTTGAAATTAAGTTGGTAGATTTGAGCGTGCTTTACATTGTAGGAAGAAAAGTGAATATTGAGGTTTTTTAATATTCTTTTGAAATTAAGTATTGTCATATTCAACTCTTTATTATGATATGAAACTATACATACTTCATATTACATCAGCCCTGCTCCTTAATTTGTTACGAATGAAGTGTGTTTTTCGTATAATGATAACCTAGAATAAAATTCCTCTTATTCAAAGTCAATATTAACATTGTATTATGTGTCACCTAATTTTAACAAGTTTCTACATTTTTTGTCTGTTCCATTTTAAAGAGAATTTCGGTGTTTTTTTTATGGATGAAGTAAATCATTTGTATATCCAGTATGTCTAACTTTAATTAGATTTAAAGCCTTGGAAGTTTTGAAGCTTCATATCCTTCGATTTGTGTATATACATATTGACTTATCTGTGGTTTAAGTCATTGTAAGACTAGAATAAGTCAAGCATCGAGACCTTTTTCTAAACTTGATTTCTATTTTCTTAGCTTTAAATATTCTTAAAATATTGCATTATGAAAGTTTCAGTTATGCCAAATTTGTACATGATGTTATCAATTTACCTACATTGTTTGACTATTATGAAAAAACATTTTGAACTGAGCATAGGCTAGTGACAGTTATGGAAGTAATTCTTTATGATTTTCTTGTGATAAGAACCTTGTTTTTATTTAAGTATCTCACCTTCTTGAGGAAACAATGCAATGTTAACTCCGGGCATGGTCCATTTCATTTCTGTACTCTGCACCGTAAGGGTAATGGTGTCCCACAAGAAGTAACGAGAAGATGCCCTTTCAAAACTTAAGACCTTTGAGAGTGTCCCACTACCTTATGATAAGTGGAAGAAGGTTGTAATTCCATTAGTTTTGTGTGTGATGAGGTTGTAACA
>NW_013671865.1:36640-47483 GCF_000517525.1 Limulus polyphemus | reverse complement strand
CTAGTAGCCCTCTTCCGAGTTCTTTTTGTGGTAAGGAGCACAAAACTGAACCCGATATTGCAAAAGTGGCCTATATAATAAAATTATAACCTGTTTACACTTGTATTCAATATTTCTGAAGATACAACCTAAAATCATATTTTCCCCGCCACTAGCAACAACACACTGCGTGGATGGATTAAGAGACTGATCAACCAGAACACCAAGATCCTCTTTTCACGTTAAAATTATACTTTTAATTCCAATTGTGATATCCCACATGCATTACCTTGCATTTATTCTAGATAATGTCAACTGCCATTTTTTCACATAACTCACCAAATAATCCAAATAATTTTGTAAAGTAGTAGTAGTATCCTTCAGCCAGCAAATTTAACAAGAGTTTGTGTAGTATCTTGTCGTATGCTTTCTGAGTATCCATATGCACCAAATTCACATCCATACTCTCATCTATGTAGGCAATAACCTCTTAAAAGAATACTTAGAAATTAATAAGGCAAGATTATCTCTCGAGGAAATAAAGCCGGCTATCCAACAACATTTCAAACTTTGTTAAATGACTTTGCAAAGTATGTTTTATCAGACCTTAAATATGTCCTATCACTGATGTAAGACTAAAAGGTCTATAAATAGTGGAACAAATTTAAAACATGCTTTGAAAAGAGGAGTAACATTAGCCAATTTCCAGGATTCTGCCACCTGCCCTCTATTCAAGGACATAGAAAATATAATAGCAAGGGATTCGTTTATCCAACCCTTAACATGTAGATACCTTCGGTTTTCGGGTTCTGCTTTGGGATTTGATCCATGTTTGGACCAGGGTGGGTCAGGTTCAGCATTGACATCTTCCTACCTATTAGAAGTTGATGTTATTCTATTTGAACTGAGACTGATTCCTAGGTAATATTCCCGTTACTATGTTATTTTACTCGCGGTGTATTAAATATTGTTCGTTGTCCACAGTTTTTTTATTTAACGTACCTTTTGTAGGCCATGTCTATTTCATGTGGTTATATGTGGTCTGTTTATACACACACACACACACACGATATATTGTATGTATCGTTACCTAAATTCACAATCACGGAGTAAATAATTTAACTATTAAGTAAAATATAGTAAAAACTTGATTTAGAGTTGGAGCATGAAATTAAATGAATATCTTCTATAATAGGATGGTAGGTACATTTATTGATATTTCACTAAATAGAAAAGTCAGAATTCTAAGAATGTAAATTGGTCCTTGCAATTATTTTTATTTGTAGATTGTGTCTATATAATGAGAACAGTGTAGTCTGTAGTGTAGATACTTTGTGATAGTATAACAACAAAGTTATTATTAACATTGTAGTACGTGTACACCTATTTTAAACAAATTTTAAGTCATGTAAGACTAGAATAATTCAAGCATCGTGCCATTTTTCTAAACTTAATTTCTATTTTCTTAGCTTTAAATATTCTTAAAATATTGCATTATGAAAGTTTCAGTTATGCCAAATTTGTACATGATGTTATCAATTTACCTACATTGTTTGACTATTGTGAAAAAACATTTTGAACTGATATGAGCATAGGCTAGTGACAGTTATGGAAGTAATTCTTTTTGATTTTCTTGTGATAAGAACCTTGTTTTTATTTATCTCAGCTTCTTGAGGAAACAATGCAATGTTAACTCCGGGCATGGTCCATTTCATTTCTGTACTCTGCACCGTAAGGGTAATGGTGTCCCACAAGAAGTAACAAGAAGATGCCCTTTCAAAGCTTAAGACCTTTGAGAGTGTCCCACTACCTTATGATGAGTGGAAGAAGGTTGTAATTCCATTAGTTTTGTGTGTGATGAGGTTGCAACCTGGAAGAAAGGTGTGTTAAACCTGCATTTTGAAGATTTTAATATTTTTTACTACTTGATATTAAAGAAATCTCTGTTTATAAATTCTGTTTCACATATGCTAGTGTGTGTTTATGTATTTTTTATTTTAGTGGTGAAAAGATGTGGAAGGTCCGATTCTTAAAACTAGTAAATCAATTTAGATTAGGAATTGTTTTTTTAGTGACCTCTGTTGATAAAAAAGTGAAAATTATATGACTGAAGTTTTGTAGGAGACAGATTTTCACCTGTGTGGCTCTTTATGCCATCTATTATTTCTGTTATCTACAGACTTAATTATATTATGTAAACTTTAAATGTGTTTTTTTTTTTAATTTAGAGGGTACAATTCATTCTAATACAAAGTTAAACAGAATGTTCATTTTGTGTATAATTTTAATAAAAGAATGCTTTTGTGACAAAAATAGTTTAACATGTTGATTTCAAAGTAAAATTTCTACTTTTTATTTTGCTCTGTTCTAATGAAATATACCTACTATGAAAGAAATCAAGATCTCTGTTTGATAGTAATTTTGGAATAATGTACATGACAAGGAAATCCCTTGTATTAATGCTGATTTGTCTTGTTTTAGTTGAGTAGTGTTGGTTGGCATTTATGTAAATTGTGTTGGAAATATCATAATAAAATAATCAGGCAAGTTCTGTTGCCAATTCATAGAAAAGTTTGTTTAACTGGTTCAGCTTGTACATTTGTTTTTTTACATGTTCTCTACTCTAGCTATGTGGAAACGAACTGGTATTTTAACCACCTTATAACCTTAAGTTCAAGTATGCAATTTAGAATGTGAAATATTGCCACAAGTATGACATGAAATGAGCTAAAATCTAGTATAATTTATCTGGCTTTCCGAATAAGCTAGAAATTCTTTAATAATTCCCTTATTTGGTGAAGCAGAACTCCAGCAGTGGGAAAAGAAAGAAAATGATACCTAAATGTTAATTGTATTTGAAGAGCTTGAGGTCCTGTTGCTGTTGGTAATCTGAAATGTTGGCTTTTTGTTGGTTACAAATGATCTAACATCTAATGATGGGTAGAATTTATAATAAAGTTTGAAAGTAGGATATACGAGAGGCACGTGGCTGTCATTATGTTGCTTATATCTTTAAATTGGAAAGCCTTGCTGCTACAAATTGCCAATTTAACACAAGGATATGCATGTTATAAGAGAGAAATTGTAGTGAAAGTTAGTCATATGGAGATACAAAAAAATAAAAAATGAACAATTTAGGGGTTTATTTTACAGCACTTTATCCTTAGTTAGGAAGCCAGTAAAATTATAGTTGTTATAGGACATCTATATGTGTGTTATTGTGTTCACATGTGTATATTAGAAATATAACTTATTTTAGTTATTAGTAATATTGCTGCAAGGAATTAGGTTTAAGGTTTGTTTAGAGTCAATAGCAAAAAAAAAAAAAAATTAAATGTAAATACTTAATTTCTTGTTTTTTTATGTATATTTTTTATTTTATAAAAAAACTTAAATGTAAAATTCACACTTGTTAAATTAGATAATGAAAGAATAATAAAAAAACATTTCTCTACATGGTAAGAGTACCTCTTATACAATTCCATTCAATATGGTAATGTGCCATATGTTTGTTGTGTGATTTACAGCTTGTATTGTTGGACTGTTGTGTTCCTTAAGCTGTTCAGGATTTATAATAGTAACCTTCTGTTACAATCTGCAGTCATTATATAAGGAAAAAGACTGTTTTAGATTTATTTTGTATTTTTCGTGGTGGTTACAAGGTCAATCAAATTGACTAAGTCTATATAGTGTTAAGGTAGAGAAAATAACAGATTGAATGTGAATTTTTAGTGGAAAAAACCTTCTGATATTCATTACAGATGTTTTAAGGGGATAGCAAGTAAAGTTCTTTTACCGAAGATGACTTTTTATCTGCTAAAGTTTATATTTCTGTCACCTAGTCTTATCATTTTTACCATTTAATATGAAAAAAACATGATTCATCAACACAATTAATTCATTTAACAATCAGATCCCCTCTAACTCTTCTTTTTTCAAGAGAAAACAAGTTCAGAGATCTTAATCTATCCTCATTTGATAACCTTTCCACCCAGTTGTCATCCTAGTAGCCTTCTTCCGAGTTCTTTTTGTGGTAAGGAGCGCAAAAGTGGCCTATATAATAAAATTATAACCTGTTTACACTTGTATTCAATATTTCTGAAGATACAACCTAAAATTATATTTGCCCTGCTACTGGCAACAATTTCCTACGTGGATGGATTAACTCTCTCAACACGGGCTTGGTCAATTTGACTGACCTCGTAACCACTTATACTAGTTATAGTTTACATACTAATAACTTTTAATATTTTAAGTGTATCTTTAAAAAAATTTGTAGACTTGTAGCAAACATTAAAAGCCTTTTGCAGATTTTTTAGTGAAGTATTTTTACTTGTATTTGTCTGTGAAAATATCGATTCTTTTTTTTAACTAGTCTGAGTGCAAAGTGATTTTCATTTTAAGATTCAAAATACTTTTCTTTGTTTCAAAAATCTCGAATTTAATTTGCACAACCCCTGAAACCTAAATACATATATACCGTTTTTTTTTCAATGAAACGTTATATTTTATCTGTTATTACATTTATTATTTGATTTTTCAGCCTGTACACAACTCATTGAAGTAAAATGAAAAGAAGAATTGTAAAATCAGAAATATAATGAACAGCTGTTTCCTTTTTCTTCATTATTGATCATGAAGTTTCAAAGTACTTCTCCTGAAAGTTTCAACTGCTAAACATATCCCATATATTTTCTGTGTTTATTTTACTGTTAACAACAAATTACAAACCCACTGACAATAAAGCAATAAATCACTGCTCATGTTATAAGGCTGTTTACATACAACTGTAATACAAAACTCTCGAGTGCAAAAATGCATGGGTATTCAGTGAGGTGACCTTCCCTTTGCTCCGAGAACACAATATGGGTTACAGCAGTTTATATTTCGTACAACACTTTCAACACGAGTTTCCCAATTATGTACAAGCTGAATTAAATTGTAGCGAAATGTTACAAGTTCTTCAAATACCTATAGAATGATATGTTTCTTTTTTGTGAGTGTAAAACACTTAAATACAACAGTTCGATATTGTAACATACGTTTTTTCTTTTCCAGTAAACAGCATGGTTCAGGGTTCATCTTCACTATTCTTAGGTAGTTACTTCAAAGTAAGTAATCATAATTTTTAGTACATATACATCTGTTCAATAATTTCAATATATAATTAGTTGATAAAATCCAGTGTAGTTGTTTCTGTATATTAGCACATCATATATTCCTCCTGAAGTCTGTGATACACATAACACTCACAGATTACATATATACACATATAAAACAATATACACATCAGAGAATACACTGTGTGTGTGTGTATATATATGTAATAATATACAACAGAGGATACATGTAATATACATTTAATGTTGTTTTTTCTTCTAGAAATGGACATGTTAAAAAATAAAGCTAGAGAGCTGAGGGAAAAAAACTCTGTGAAGAAGAAATGAAATTTCTTTTAAATGTGTTCTCGTCTGATGAAGAAGGCATTCTGTTAGAGGAGTCTGATGTTGATGAACTTTCAGCTAATGTGTCAATGGCTCTGACAGAATCTCAATAAAACCAGATGGCAACAGAATCTAGAGCCAGCTCTTCTTGATTCTGTCTTATGGAAATAGTTGGTGAAAGATCATCAGATGAGGATGTGGAATCATCCAGGCCAGGTACATCAAGGTAACCTACACCACCACCACAGAGAAGAGGCAGGACAAAGAGGGGAAGGGGTAGAGCTACCTATGCTTGTGGGACATGCAGGAAAGACAGACTGTATTTCCCACAGCAACTGGTTTCTACAGAAAGGGGAAGCACATATTTTTAATTGTGGAACTCTGACAGCTGTAAAGTGGACTGACAAACGAGACATTTACGCACTTTCATCTTTACACTCTAGTACTATGACAACTGTGACAAGAAGAGGGAGGGATGCTGAGGTTATAAAACCTCAGTTAATTGTGGACTACAATAAGTTTATGGGAGGAGTGGACCTAAATGACCAATACTTAAGTTACTACTCTACTGCACGAAGGACCATAAAATGGTATCAAAAAATTTTGGAATTGACAATTGTAAATGCTTACATTCTATACAAACAACAGACCAACCAGAAGGCCTTCAGAATGGACCTTGTCACAGCTCTTGTTGAGTCTACTTCGAAGCAGACCAGGTCCTTTTGGTATACCACTCTCTAGAACAGTACAGGACTCATCACTTCTGAGACTTGCTCTTGGCAGGCACTTCCCTACACTTGCTGACACAGATATCAGAAAAAGATGCAGACTACGCCCTCCTGAAAATAAAGTGCTAATAAAATGTAAATTATGTGATGAATTTCTGTGTGTGAAACACTTCAAAGAGTATCACACTAGTGTTACTCTTAAAAGAAATTAATTGTATGTACAAGGTAAAAGTCTGCTCTTTTCCTGTGTAAACAGATTTTGTTTTGTTTTTAAGAAAAACAGATCTTAGTAGCATTTTTTGATTGTTTTTTGACTTAACTATTTTTGTAAAGTTTTTATTTTAGTATTGATACACTTACATGTACAATAGTGATGCTTCCTTTCATGTGTCAAAATCAGTGTATAATATTATACTGTATATGCTGTCATAAGTATGGCTTTTGTAGTTTTCTAAAATGTTTGTAATAAAATACATATCTATAAATTTCCATTCATTCATACAGCTTTTTCTTTGTACAACTTCATGTGTTTGTTTTTGATTCATTCAATTTGTATGTACATTATTCCTTTTAGGCATGTATAAACATTTGTACATAATATTATTTCCCAATATTTGTAAATTATTTTACCTTTCTAAATGTTATGAATAAACTCGTATAAAATTGTCAAGTTTCTAATGTTGTATAATTTGGTTTTAACTTACCTCAGTTTAGACAATTAGAATAAAACGAATTCGGGAGGCATAACTGTATTGGCCTTCAAAATACGAATGTAACTATAATAAGAGTATAGTGAAAATTAGTGATATATCGGCCACCATACGTTACATATGTATATAAAAAAAAATACATATTACTATTTACTCATAAATACTTAAATTTTAGTTGCGTTTCTTAAAATACAAAAAGTAAATGAGAAATACACTGAAAAACAGATTTTGCCCCCCAGTGGCACAGCGGTATGTCTGTGGACTTGCAGCGCTAGAAACCAGGTTTCGATACTCGTGGTGGGCAGAGCACAGATAGCCTTTTGTGTAGCTTTGTGCTTATTTGCAAACAAACAGAATTCGAGTACGTAACCGTGTTATGAAATGTTGAGCTCATGCATCGAACTTGCTAAGCCTTGACGTAAGCCTCGTTTATTCTTCTGGGTGGAGGATGTAGAGATACTAATTTTTTTAGGATTCAAATATTAATTTTTGAAGACTAAAAAGTTATCAAATTACTGTATTACATACAATTCATTCTAATACAAAGTTAAACAGAATGTTCATTTTGTGTAAAATTTTAATAAAAGAATGCTTTTGTGACAAAAATAGTTTAACATGTTGATTTCAAAGTAAAATTTCTACTTTTTATTTTGCTATGTTTTAATGAAATATACCTACTATGAAAGAAATCAAGATCTCTGTCTGATAGTAATTTTGAGATAATGTACATGACAAGGAAATCCCTTGTATTAATGCTGATTTGTCTTGTTTTAGTTGAGTAGTGTTGGTTGGCATTTATGTAAATTGTGTTGGAAATATCATAATAAAATAATCAGGCAAGTTCTGTTGCCAATTCATAGAAAAGTTTGTTTAACTGGTTCAGCTTGTACATTTGTTTTTTTACATGTTCTCTACTCTAGCTATGTGGAAACGAACTGGTATTTTAACCACCTTATAACCTTAAGTTCAAGTATGCAATTTAGAATGTGAAATATTGCCACAAGTATGAAATTAAATGAGCTAAAATCTAGTCTAATTTATCTGGCTTTCTGAATAAGCTATAAATGCTTTAATAATTTCCTTACTTGGTCAAGCAGAACTCCAGCAGTGGGAAAACAAAGAAAAGGATGCCATCACTGACCCAGGTAGCTCATAAGTATAAGGAATCCTTCAAACGACACACCATGTTCATCAAGTTTGTTTTGATTATAGCCACAGGTTTAATCCACAATGGCTGGTCAAACATTATGCAAGGAAGTTTGATGTTGAGTCTGTGAGCTTGGTCCTGAACATAAAACTGTAGAGTAGATGCAGGTTTCAAATTGATAATAGGCAGGAACTTAACTTCAGACTTTGGTGATTGTGCACCACTCATGACATCTTGCATGAACTCTGTCCTGCTGGGCCTCAACTCTGACCTATTTTGTGAGATAAGCTCTAATTGCCATAGAAGGTCAAATGAAAATGATGTTGGTAATATACAATGGAAGACAACCCAGATGTATCTGGTGTTTGATGCACAGTGATATGAATTCCTTTGTCCCTCACGAGCTCGCTAGCTGATACTTGTTTCAGTCTTGCAATAGCTTTTTCTTTTCTAACAGAATGAAACTGTTTTGCCATTGAAGCTGCTATGATTCCCATGCCATGAAAAGATCCCTTGCTATTGATTGATGTTACATTATGGTCTATGTTATCAACAACCCACTGCATGAAACTTCCAGGAAAGCTCTCTGCTGGCGAGGTGTCTTCAATTGTTTCATCTTTGATTGAAGAATGCTTGTACCTTTGAATTTCGTCGTATGAAATTGAAAATCCCAAAAGAAGAGCAATTTGATGATGGCAGCTCACTGAAAAGGTGACAAGGAAAGCAAAACAACGCTTGCTTGGTTTTGCTCAAGACAAGTCAGTCACTGGGTACAGTTTCGCAATTTGTTAACTTAATGTTGAGAAGACTGACGGGAAATGAATGCTCAGTCATATCAGGAAACTGTGTAGGATATCTTTCAGGATCTCGCCGAATTGCCTCATAGCTTGAGCTGGTGTCGGAATTTCAGTTTGTCAAACAGTTTCTTATCTGTCACATCCTTAACTTTTACTGACTGATTGTTGATTGAGACGATGCCTTCTGAGTGTACATGTTTGACAAGTATTTTAATGTTACTTCCAGCCTCAGCTGTAGCAGTTTGATCTGTCGCCGTATTGTCAAATACTTCGTCACTGACATCAGTTTGAATTACATTAACTGTGGTAGAAAAGCGTAGGCTTTCAAGGCTTCTCTGTCCTTTAGTCTCACTTTTCCCTTGTGGCCATTTCTTTTCTCTACCCCAGATTTATGATGGTAATCCATGTTCATGAACTGAAAGAAAGATAATATATATATATATCCCAGTATGTGATAAGGCAAGCAATGCAAGTGGCACCTAGGTAGCATAAAGGACATCATCAGCAGGGTTGCCGTAAAACTGATCATATTGCTCCGAAAATTATGTAATATATATAAATGTTAAAAACGTAATTGTGTTCATTTTATGATATTTTAACCAACAACTCCTTAATAAATAACAGCTCTAATGATTCGCACAACCGAATGCCTTCATCATGACCGACAAGTAACCTCAGAGTCATAACGAGTAAATAAAAAGCTTATACGTCGAGTGATAAGACCAAGAGAAGGGTAGAGTGATGTTTCACATTAGGAGCTAGTTTCAGGAGAAAACCTATATCCACTGTAAGCACAGTTCTCAATCTGATCAATATTCAGTTTAACCATGTGTGTCGATTTTGATATCAGAATAGATTTTCTGGTGTATTCTATTCATATCTGACCTTCATTTCTTGTGCAAATGAGTGAATTGTAGGTTAGGTTTGATTGGATATTTTGGTTATTAAGTTTAAATTCCTTACATCACAAACATGAATCCAATATAAGTTAAAATAAAATTCGGTGGAAAATGAATAAATATGAACATAAAGAAATGTAAATATCTGACTTCCTACACAGCAGTAGATTAGCTTACTGCTCTGACCCGCAGGAGTAAAATGAATAATTAGCTTCAGTCCTTCCCCTCCTTCAATTAATACAGCTATATTACTAAGGTAAATACTGGGTAATTATTTCTAAAACACACATGTCGGCTGAAGTGTCTTACTGAGAATATGACTCCATAACTAACAGTAGGCCTAGAATGCTAATCTAACCTTAAAACACATACTTAGCCTATAGATATGACAGGTTACAGGCCTAATTATGACTGGTCACAGACCTAACTTATGAGAAATTATTGGGGTAAAAATGATATTACAAAACCTAGGCCTAACACTACTTAATCAAAAACAAACCAAATCAAAAACTGAATAGAGCATTAGAAGCTGTAATAAAAAATTACCGTATAAATTATGGCCGCAACTGCCATATTGCAGGAAAAAACGAGCATGAGTAGCTGACAGACCTTCAGATTCTGTTGACATTCTTCAACTCTCGAAACTGTCACGAGGATGTAACACCTTTGTGGTATGGCTCTAGATTCGAAATGGTTTGAGTTTCGCTAAATTTCACATAGTGGATTTTTATGTGAGAGCTAATATTATGGTTACTCTAATATATGAGTAATTAATACGCAAAAAAACCAACAACAACATCGATTGTATCACATAGTGTTAGTTCTTTCTCATTAAGTAGTATGCATTTCTAGTGAGCTTTGGAATATTCCACTGCCAGGTCCCGGGGCAACTCCCCCCCCCCCCCGCATCAGCCCTGTTAATACTAATTCCTGGGAAGACTGTTTCTATAGGCAGATAGTTCAACATAGTGTTACGTCTCCGTTTGTTAATTAACTTTACGTAACTTCGTTCCGACGAAACTTTAGCGACACAAGTCCTTACTTCATAAAACTGGTTTATTCTTTACGATATACTTAATTTCAACAATCGCGCTATAACAACGAACTTTAACTTCAACAATACGTCTCTCTCTGACTGC
>NW_013671865.1:30825-35640 GCF_000517525.1 Limulus polyphemus | reverse complement strand
AACTTCCAATGCTACTTTGTAGTCATCTCTAAGACTCCACAATTCAGGATCCACATCAAAGAACTTTGTTTAAGTTCCAGGCATCTAAAAAAATTGAGGGTATATTTTGTCACAAAATCTGGTAGGAACTTTTGTTGAACCGTGTTGGTGTTAATTTTGATCTGCTTTCGTGGATTTTGGGTACCTTCATGAAGTTCATGTTCATTCATTGCTTTAATCGTGGCTCGATTTGTGTCTGCTGATACATTTGGGTAAAAAAAAAAGCCAAGGTTATCAACTCTTCACAGAGATAACACAAATGCCCAGCAAATATTTTTCAAGCTGATTTGGATACGGCTGGCTTGATTTCTTCATATTTCTTTGAACTCTGAAGAAATGTCAGATTACTTTGAGGAGCAGAGATTGCATCAAGAGCAGTGAATCAAGTGTGCAGTGAATTGGGGTCGCATACTCTGATGGGTCCCTCTATATATTTCAACGTATCTTCCTCCGTCACTTCTATATAAGTACGCTGATCATTTGAAACAGCAATATATAGTTTTTCATTCTCTATAGTTAAAGCCAAAGAGTGGTTTAATGCTAATGGTAAGAGTACAATTTTATACAGTTTAAACATTTTTAAAGTATCACTTACTACAGCAATCTTTACACAAACCCATGTGTAATACATATAAATCTGATCACTATGTGTGAGGATTACTAACTGTAATTGTGGAGGTAATCTTCTTTCAATTTCATCTAACACACTTTCTAATTTGCTTGGGGGCAAAAAGTATGAACTTCATTTTCTATCTGCTGCTAAGTACGATGCTAACTTATCTAACTCTTTCCTGCTACTTTCTACAGTAAAAGATAATTGTAAATTATTCTAAATCCTAGCATTGAAAACTAAAATCTCAGCTCCTACTTTATGAAGTTCAGTTTGTTCTATTGTAGTATGTATTAATGCATTAGTAATATTTACTAGTGCTCTAGGTGCTTTCATAATCTCTTCATCAGGAAATTCAATTGTCTGATTCAAAGAATTCATTATAGTCGCTTGTTCACCAATCCAATGAATCATTTCTCGAGATATTTCGCTCTGATGATCTACCTTCATATTTAACTCATGTAAATTGTCTGTGGTCGCTGTTCCAAATAAGAATTTTAAAACGCTTCCACCTGCAAACCACGTTTTTGTCGGTTACTGTCCAATATCGATACGCTATCTTAATATCTTTGAATTCTAGTGATAAATCAGGGACAATTTTTTTTATTTATTAGAAATACTTCAGTAAAAAATATGACTTTTTGTATACACATGCTATATTAAAAGTTAGTAAAATCAAAACTATAAAGACTTTAAACGAGTACAAAGAGGTCACGTGGACAGTTAAATTGACTGAGTTTGTGTTGAGAGAGTTAATGAGGAATGTATTACTTCAAAATCATAATCCTGTAGCCCACCAGTGGCACAGCGGTATATCTGTGGAGTTACAACACTAGAAACCGGATTTCGATACCCGTGGCGGGCAGAGCAAACAAACAAACATAGTCCTGTAACAATAATGCCCATCTTACCAATCTAGAGGAGGGGTCTTTTAATGTCATTAACCATCTTAATGGTACATGATTTGTAATGATTCCATGATTTTAATTCCATGCACTACAGCTAAGCATTTCTGCTGTGTAACTTGTGCAGAAAAGAATTTAAAGGGGCTCCCATATATGGCTAATATAGATATAATGGCAATTGCAGTGGCTTTTCATGTTTCACTCTTGAAATAAATTAAATCAAAGAAGATCTATTTGATTTCAGGTTTTGCAAGATCCACAAATCTCAGATCAATAGAATCTCTTTGTTGGCATACTTGTCTGTAAGCTCATCTACAATAATTGAGTATACAGTTTTCACTTTTTTAAGAGGCAATGTCAGAACAGGTGTAATGTGATTTTCAATCATCTGTATGATTTGATTCTGCACTGTTTTTTATGTGTATATAGCATTCTTCTTGGCATGTATACTATCACCTTCAACTATCAGATCTAACAACTCCATGAAATTCCATTTGTCGATTTTGAAGCTTAAATTTTCCTATGACTTTGCAAGGGGATATTTTTTAATCACAGAAGATTATGGCCTTTACAATATGCTTCAAAACATGTAAATTTTTCTCATACAGATCTTTTTTTTTTTTCATTGATGAAGTCATGTAAGGCATTGTCTTTGTCAGATTTTCTTGAGCCTGGCACAGTGTCACACCCATTTCAAAAAATTGTACAGTTATGTTTTTTAAAACAATTATATGATAGAGATACATTGTAAATACAATCATCCAAGGCTAACATATTTCTATGTTCAGAAAGATGCCAAATGCAAGGCCAAAAGCACATACAAAAGGACTGTCAATTCTATTGCTCTTCAAGGGTTTTTTTCCTCGCTCCATTTAAAGCGTTTTCCACCTCTACTTATGACTTTGTTAGGTAAGGTTTGTTTTGTTTTTAAAGTAAAGCACAAAGCTACACAATGGGCTATCTGTGCTCTGCCCACCACGGGTATCGAAACCCGGATTCTAGCGTTGTAAGTCCGCAGACGTACCGCTGTGCTACTGGGGGGCATTTGGTAAGGACTGATGATCTGTCTCCAACATGATGCCATTTGGGGTTTTAATTTAACACCAGTTACAAATTAATTTATAAAAATCCAAGTTATATGCAGTTGCAAATGGAGTACACAAGTTACCAACTTGAGAAAGTTTATGATTAGAATAAAGGTATAAAATAACATAAAAAACTTTAATTCAAAATATTCAAATACTCATTCAAGTCTACCATACCAAAATTATCATCAAAACCTCTACATTAAAATAATCAAATTCTTCAATCTGATTACCCTTTTTTTTAGCTTTGAGCTAAATACTGAAATCAAGAAACAGGGTAGCTAAGTTATAACTCGCACTTCGTTTCTTAAAGTGAAATTTATATTTTTCTTAAAGTTGATTCTAAAGACGTTAGGCCCAGCATAGCCAGCTGATAAGGGCGCTCGACTAGCAATCTGAAGGTAGCAGGTTCGAATCATCGTCCCACCAAACATGCTCGCCCTTTCAGCCGTGGGGGCATTATAGAGTGACGGTCAAAAAGTAAAATAGTAGCCCAAGAGTTGGCGGTGGGTGGTGATTACTAGCTACTTTCCCTCTAGTTTTACACTGCTAAATTAGGGACTGCTAGCGCGGATAGCCCTCGTGTATCTTTGCGCGAAATTAAAAAACAAGCAAATCTTCCTCAAGTGGTCTGAGTTGTTGATTAAACTCTCAATGATATTCATTAAATCTGACACTACAGCAAACAAATTATTAATCAGAACATTATGCGACAAGCATTCAAACATAGTTTGGTCTATGCAATCTGGTTAATACCTCTTATAAGATAATTCGTAACAAAGCAATCACATCTTCAATAAACTCTGGATGTTTTCCATTATGCATGATTACTCCCTTTCTAGTCGGAATGAATTCTAGCTGCTTTTCAAGCTTTCTTGATAGTGCATTTAAATGCCTAAATGTATACCTTGTAAAACGCATGGCATTTTCTTTTAACCTTGTGCTTAATTACAGTTGAGGTAGTTTGAGAATCTGAACACACCTGTTACTTCTTTAATCTATAAATAGATATGGTGGGTTGATACAATCATGCCTATAAATACCATCCATTATTGTCAATAATTAGTGAGAATAGATCATTCTTACAGTGGAGACACGACACACTTGTTTGTTAATAATTAGAAATGGTGTATAGTTATCTTCAGTTATTGTTGATAATTGGTAGCATGTTCTGATAATATATCATTATATACTATAATTAGATATGGTTGATTCATGTGAAACTCGAACCAAGCCTGTCATTGTGTTCAGTTATTGTTAATAGCTGGCTTCATGTCCTGTAAATGTATGTTGTTTCTTTAATCTATAATTATATTATATTTGGCCGTTATGGTCCCTTAACTGATCTGCCCCCTTATGTGATATCAGGGATTGAATCACGATTGACTTCCACCATTGGAGTACCATAATAAGGGATCATCTATTTCAAAAGCCCAGCAGTTCTTTTTTCTGAGTTTTCTTTTATAAAGGAATATATGTTCAACATGATCTTTGAGTAACAACGTTTTAACGTTATCATTAATGCAATTAGATGTAGTTTTTGATTCAGTTTGTTTCAATTTAAAGCAATTGATTTAAATATGAATTAATAAAACAAACATGTTCATGTAACTGATACCATTCAGACTTTTTTAAAGTTGTAAAACTTGATATATAATTATTAATATCATATTGGGTTGTAGATGCAATAGTCAAATACAACACTAATAATGCATTTACGATGATCCAGCCCAAAGTCCTCAGTGAATTTCAAATGTATAGCACTAGGCACTGATGATGTTACACCTTCTTTGGTAGGGTATCGTGTACTATTTCCAGTGTCTATATTGACAAATGTGTGTCTTCGTCGTTAAGTAAAACAATCACAATATGCAGATTATTTTTCAGTGGTTTTGCGTAAGAATATTCTGATAGTTTGTCTCTCTGTAAAATATATTGTTACGACATCGGAGGTCACGTGACGCTAGTTTCACGCCACAAGCTTCTCGAACGTTCACGTCCCTTCCTGAAATATCGGGAGTTTACTAGATCTCGGTATTCTTTTATATATAAGACGGTCACAACGTGACGGCAATAAGGTAATGAGTAATAGAACTGCTGACAGAGAGAGAGAGAATATTGTTGGGCACGTGAGACATTCGTTGTGAGTTATAGCGTTTTTTATAGCGCGACTGTT
>NW_013671865.1:21261-29825 GCF_000517525.1 Limulus polyphemus | reverse complement strand
CTGTGTTGAAGTTGCCGGTATTGAGCTCTCTTGTGCCCAGGTTTGTTACAGTGCCAGCAAAGTCCTTCAAATTTCTCTGAAAGCTGCCCTTTTATGGCTTTGAATCCTGATGACTGTACCAACCTTGGTACCTCTGTGCTGGACTTAACGTAGGATTCGAATTCAAGAGCTCTGGCCATTGCATCCTGCATAGTAAAGGGGTGTGCTTGCTTTCCTTGGATCTTCAGTTGTGGACTGTCCAAGGCATCTACAAACTGATCCCTCAGCAACAGCTTGAGGACATCGGGTGGCGCAGTTGGGTAGGCCTTGTGTGCCATACTTTCCAAATCCTGTGCCAGCTCTTGCATGTTCCCCCCTTTAGCACAGACTTTAGTCCTAAACCTAGCCCTGTAGACTTCGGACTGATTTTGAGTTCCATACCCGATTTCTAGAGCAGCTGCCAGTACTCTATAGTTGTGCCTGTTGTCTGCTGACAACTGTCCAAGTATTTCCAGTGGTTTTCCCTTCAAGCTTGTTGCCAGGTACACTGCTTTCTGCTCCTCTGTCCATCCATTCATTTCTGCCAGGAGCTCGAGCATTCAGGAAGGGACAGGATCCTTCTAGAAGTTCATGACGTGTTACTAGAGTCACGTGACTTCCGCTGTCGTAACAGTACGTTCTTGGCGCTTTGTCACATGGCAATGATGTCGCCGAACTCGCCTCAGATTTCCCACTTAGGCCTACTTCGTCAGAACTTCCAGAAGCAACGCTGCCTTCACTAGACTTCTTACAAGTTTTCAGCCCTTTATGAAATCAACCAGTTTTATATTTGGAGTTCTGCCACTGTTCAAGAAATAAAATAAATGAAAAGCAAGGTGAGACAAAGATTTTCCAAAATGATAAACTGCACAAATAGGTAGGAGGTAAATCCGGCCGGAATTACGATGTCAACAGCACTGGAGATTTGCCAATTTAGTTTATTTACATCTAGCGGCATTTTTACTCATATTTAACCCCTTTATAGGGCTTTAGCCTATACATATTTTCATTTTAGCGAATAAAAATTTTTAAATTAACATTTAAGTATAGAAATTAGCTTAATTTTTTCAAAATTTAGCTCCAAGGTCCAAATAAATGTTGGCAACACTGACATACAGGCTTTCCTACGCATATGCAGAAAAAAACGAGAAAAAAGATACAATTAAGGGTACAAATAAGTAAAAATAAATGAGAATTTCAAATACAGCTATAATTAGAGGATGATTAGTAGAAAAAACTTTCTCACTGATTATTTACAAGCATTTGAGCCATTTCTATGATGTTATTTTTGCAGTACATTTAATTACTCATAATAAATAAGTTTCAATATGCGTCGCGGAGCATTAAAATTTGCTTTGCAGAGCACTACTGCTCCGCGGAGCATGGGTTGGGAAACCATAGTATAGACAATGTACAATGTAGTTAGTTTCTTCACAAAATATTGCAACTGAACAAGGTTGCCACAAACTGTTTTTCAAATTAATCTAGTTTATTTATTTTTGTGAGACCTCGTCATTCTCTTCACAACGTGGTCTACTTGGCTTTTTTTTGAAGAAAATGTCTAGTGACTTTTCAGCAGTAATTACCCCTCTCACCACAGGTTTTTAGTGTATTACATTTAAATCCAATTAAATTACTTTTTGTTTATTCATTTTATACCAATTAATATAGCATAAAATTGTAGCTAATAACCATATTTTAATAGTATATAAGTTTTAAGTTTATAAGGCAATATTAAAGAAAAAAATCCAGAATTTCCTCTAGTGTGAGAAATGTGACCTAATTTCTCTAGGCATCGCCTTTTCTCTAATTTATTAACCACCCCTCCAGGAAGTATAAAATTTAACCTAAACTTACTGATTATAATGTTGTCATGGCTCAGATAAAGCACAATTTTTATAGCCTTCAATTTTGTTTGGTTATAGAGTCATCAAATAGAAAATCAGATCCCTCTTGCCACACCCACTATCCTCTATTTCAGGATATGTCAACAGTTCTCTTTTATGTTTAATACTATATTATTTTAACCAATAGAAAGTCAAGGATTTTATCTGTCAAATGTAATATGATATTAAGCTGTTTTCTATACAGAAAATACATAATTTCTCTTTCAGTACAAGCTTTGTTCCCATGGGAAACACATCAAATGGCCCCCAGTGGCACAGCGGTATGTCTACAGACTTACACTGCTAGAAACCGGGCTTCAATAATCATGGTGGGCAAAGCCCAGATAGCCCATTGTGTAGCTTTGTGCTTAACCACAAACAAACACATCGACTAGCTTGGATGAATTTGTAACGGCTCTCGTCGCATAGTTAGAATGTCAGAAAAATTGTGGTAGCTATGAAACATTGTCTGCTTTTTGCATGTTATTATTCCATGCTCTTTGGTGTATTATTTAATTAAATAAAACTTATTTAGTATAAAAAAGTAGGGTTATCGACAGTTGACAACAGCAACAAAAAGAAGGCCCAGGTAAGTACTTATGTATTATTTATTTATGAATTCAAAAGTCATTAAAATGTAAAAATAGGAAACTCTTTAGGTTAGATTAGGTAGAATAAATAAAAATATAATAAAAAAATTTCATGAGTCATGCACGCAAGCAGCTTGGAGTAAGTAGCTCGTGGGTTATGTAACATGAACCGCACATTACACAAGGGACGATATCTTTGAAAACAAAGTGGAGAAATCAACGAATTCATCACAGCTCCAGATCTGTTGGGTAAACTTAACCTCATGGGACACGTGTGTATATATCTCATCTGAAGTGCATAATATCAAAAGGGCTAAAAACCCAGGTAACCTGACAACTGCCCCCACAGCCATATCTTATTATATTAATATAAATGACTAAAATAGGAAAAAGCACACATATTTTTTGTAGTTAATAGAAGAATGAATAATCTAAAACTGTTTAAGTAGGAAAAAATAACACAGGTTTCATGTTAATTTTTTATTGTAATAAAATAAAAATTTTAAACAATGCAAAGTTATATAACGTAAGTACACTAGAACTGTACATTATGTGCTATTCCTCTCAAAAAGTCCAACCAATTGTGGTTTTGAAAATCTTCAATATTTGTTATCCTGGCAGTTGATTCTTGATACCACTTCTGCTACAGTGGTGCTGGGTCTCCAGCAATTATCTGATTAATGATGACAGTGTTAAATGCCTGCTCCCTCCTCAGTATGTTTGGATGGCAGGAACTAACGTTGGCTTGTATGTGGTTGTGCCATCCTTCTATACTGTTTTTGGTTTGGGAGAGATCTTCCACAATACGGTCATACATGCTCCACATACTTACAGGGAACAATGGAGCATGCTTGTTGATTCGACATTGTCTGTCAGTGCATATGTCCTCACAGTAATCAAGGATGGGGTCAGCTTCGGAGGACATATCCTCTTGTAGCATCTCGAAGGCATCAATGACTGCATTCTGAGGGATGCAAGCCAGCACTAGCAGCATCTGTATCTTGAGGGTGAAGTTAGGGTCAGTTTGCTATCTTTCTTGTAATCCCTCTGACTGCACTTTGTGGTGAATGCTCTGGGACAAATAGTAAAAGCATCCTTTTACTCCTGCATTGAGGAAAACATCAACAATAGCACGCCTGGCATCTTGTTCGTAGTCTGTGAGAATGCTTTTAGGGCTCAACATGGAGTTAATGGTAAGTAACTGTCAGAGAAGATCTTCGTAGGTGGATTGTTGCTTGTTTGGGAGTAGTGCATAAACATATGGCACAACAACTGTCTTTGATGTCGAGGTATGGATAGTATATAGCTGGTAGACTAGGTCGGGTATGACTTTAGATGTGCCATAAACAAACCAGTTGGCTGAATTTTCTAGTAAGTTCTTATTGGTTGTTGTAGAAAATATCAACATGTGGCAATGACCTCGTCTGCTGTCATATAACACAAAATTTTCACCATTGGCTTATAAGCATTCACTTATAGAGTGAAATCTATTCAGTGTCACTGACCATACATGAACAAGGATTCCTCTTCTAACTCGATCATTATAGAAGCAAGTCCACCTGCCTGTAAATGCATTTCTGGCTTTTGGGAAACATCTGGGGACATTACAACAAGAATGTCTTTGAGAAATTTGTAGCTTTTTTGAAGTGCACGTATTGCATTATGATGGGCAGACCAACGTGTATCTGAAAGTTGTTTCAGCATCAATATACCTAGGGATTTGAAACTTTCCATGAGAAGATTCCAACGATAAGTGGAAGCAGAAAAGAAAACGTACAGTTTCTGTACAAAATCAAAAAAGAAACAGCCTCTGAACAACAGTCAACTTCACTTTGTCCTACAAGATTAATTGAATGTGCACCGCATGGGATGTATTCAGCTAGAACATTTTCCTTCTAGATTATCTCCTGCATGCCGACATATTTGCTGCTTATGTTTGATGCATTATCATATGACTGCCCTGTACAATCTTTTATAGAAATGTCAGGTTCTTGTAGAAAACTGAATGTGTCCATCAAGTAATACATAGTGAAATATCAGTGTAGGCTGATCAGTGTGTGAAATGTTGGGAGTCGAGTCTACACTAAAATAATAATACTTCGCATTCTTTATTTCAGTGATGATTTGATAAAGAACTTTTTGGCTGATGATGTTAATAAATTCATCACATATCATAGATGACAGGTATGAAACATGAACCCTTCCTTTGTTGACATTCTTTTGGATATGTTCTGTAAGAAATGGGTCATACTCAGCCAATAACTCTTAGCATCCAAGGTAATTACAATTATGGTCAAAATCTATTATTTCATCACTTCCACAAAAGCTAGACCCCGTGCTGAGAGCATCTTTATTACATATTACACTGAGTTCCCTTTGAAGAACTTGGTGGCAATACATTTTTTCAGATTCATATTGTTGCATTAAGCTTTCATCAACCAGTGATTCTCCACTTTATTAAAATCTTGATGGACTTCACATGCAATGGATTGTTTTCATGATGGTTTAATTCTCTTACTGCATGCCTCCAATCACCATATTTTGTTATAGCTAAATGCACAGTTTTGTGTGTTGTCATGAATAACTTACAATGAGCACAAAATAATTTGTTGTTGGTGAATAGCAAAGCCAGTCTCTTCTAACTTTCTTACCATTTAATTGTTCACGAAAAATAATGATTTAGTACAACATCTCTTGAAAGATTCTCTAAGAAACACTTTTGAAGAATTAAAATCACTGCTTACAGTTGAAATGATATTACTAACATCAGATTCAGAGACTGTCCACTGTGCTAAGTCATTAAAGAATTGCCTTTCTTTGCATTCATCATCAGAAATTTTCATTTAAGTATTCAATGTGTTTGCGCTACTCTCTTCTAAAGCTTTGTTGTTCCCCAAGTTCTCGCTTTCAGTTCTAGGCATCCCCATGCTCATCAGTTTTCTTAAGCATACAAAACTCTGTTACCTTTTTGGTGCTTGCTAATACTTTTTTGGCTTTTGTTTTCTCCCAACCACTGTTGTGGTACCTTTTCAATCCGTGAACGGTGAATCAAATACAATCACAATTTACAGCTGAATTACTGTACCAGTGATACGATCCTCTAGTCTAGATTTGACGTTAGAATACAATGTAACAGTTTTTTTCCAGTTTCAACCTCGCCCCATTTCCCTTAAACCTAGATATATATGTCTGTGACTATTCAGACTTTAGATCTACCCAGCTATCATCATGTTAATAGTATTCCAGGAAATGACAATAATAATTAACAACAACTAACCTAATAAGTTTTTTTAGAGAAGACAAATTAGACGATTCAATTTCAACGTTTCATCACATGTTCAAAGACGCAACATAGTTCTCGTGTGCAAGGCAGATTTCATCATTTTGGTGTCACGTGCAGTGCTAGTCACTAAATACTATTCTATTTAAGGGATTATCTTAAACTGTATATATGTCTCAGTAACAATTTTTCTGTAATAAATCTAGGACTCTCACAAATGACTAGGGCCACATGAGTTATGAGTTATTTTTTTAAACGCTGAACAAATTGTTGATTGGGAATACATGTAATTTCTATTGCATATCTCTTTTTTTTTCCTCTTCTTTTTGAGTGGGCCTGGAGCTACAGCTCCATCAGTTCTCACCTAAATCCAGCTCTGGCTTTTGACACCAGACCATGTATAATACAATAACTTTGATCACGGTGTGTAGATATCACGAATTAGAAATGGGGTGGCTATCTTCTTTCAGTTCAACTAGTAAGATATTTTGATATGCATCGCCAGTGCTACTTACTTTCCAAAGAAATTAGGCTTTTATCGAGTACATAATCAAAACTGCTAAAATGGTCACAACTAATATTTTCCGTGTCCAAGCAACATGAAATGTCAAAATAAATCAGAAGTGTAAGTTTAATTTAGAAGTTTGTTTTTGTAGTAAAAAGTTTGTTCTTTTATTTGCCAGCTTTCAATTTTTCTGTTTCTCTAAAAAATAAAATATCTCTAAAATATCATCTACCTATTTTTAATATTGTTATTTGAATGTACAGTAGTATTTTGTGAGATCATTGTTTTTGTAATCTCACCTCGACTCATAGTTTGTATATAAACTATTTTATACATTAGTGATGCTTTTCATGATGTGTAACGAGTAGACCATGGTTATATATATGTTATTGTCTTGTTTTTGTGTAAATTTTCATTCAGTAATACAGATCTCAATGCACAGTTGTGTTTTCTGAAAGATCTTCATATTTTTAATTTTTTATTCTAGTGTTCCTTTTCTTGGTGTATAAACATTTACAAATATTTCTGTGTTACTTTGTACAACTTTTATTAATCAGTTTTTCTTTTCATGACATGTAATTTCTTACATGCATTTCTATATGTCTGAGTTTAACTTTATACAATTTTGTATGTACAATAGTGGTTTTTTGTTTTTAATAAAAAGTAAATGCCTTAATTTTCATGTCAATGATGATTTCATAGATTTTTATAAGCTGTTTCGTCTTTCTGATGTGTTAACAATAAACCCATCTTTAGGCTGTGAATTTCCTCTTGTTGTTTACTTTGCTTTTAAATTTCTGTTACCTTATATTACACATATGAGTGTGTAATATATTACACATAATATGAGTGTACCTGTAAAACATTGTGGCAGTTTCCTTGGATTGGTTAAATTATTGACATGCAAGAACATTTAGGTAGTGTTATGAGGAATGAAATACACACACTCACTACCTCAAGATGATTTAATGGCTGAAAAGGTGGCGAAATGTTAAGTATTTATTTTTGAGGTGAGTCATATTCAACAAATGACAATGATATTGTGCCATGTTGAATGTAATGCTGGGGAGATTGAGGAGCATTGTACTGGTTTTCTGCCAGTGCTAGAAACAACAGTAATATGTCTATCTAAAATAATTCTGGCAGAAATAATGAACCATGGTTTGAACATCCAAGATTGTCGTGGACAAAGCCATGATAGTGGTGCACATGTGCATGGTAAAAATACTGGTGTAAAAGCAAGAATACTTAAAATCAATCCACGAGCTTTTTACTGTCCCTGTGGTTGTCATAGTTATAATTTGACTTTAGGAGTTCCTGTTTCATCTTGTACAAGGACTGAAATATTTTTTTGTTCATTTCAAAGGCTTTATACTTTATTTTTAGCATCTTCAAGCAGATTACATCTATTAAACGAAAAGGTAAATATTACCCTAAAACCACTTTCAGAGACTAGATGGAAGTGCCATGTAGTGTGAAAATTATTCGATTTAAACTCAAAGAGATCTATGATGCTTTATAGGAACCATCGGCAAATTGTAAGGGCGACCCCAAACTTCGCAGTGAATGCGATTCTCTCATTAATGAGATTATGTAATATGATTTTTTAGTATCTCTTATTATATTGTATGATTTTTGATAACTGTAAATACTATCAGTAAATTATGACAGAGTAATAACATGCATTTAGACAGCACCGTAAAACATATAAAAGAGATTTTAAAATGTATTACTGAGCAGTGGCACAGCGGTATGTCTGCGGACTTACAATTCTAGAAACCGGGTTTCGATACCCGTGGTAGGCAGAGCCCTTTGTATAGCTTTGTGCCTAATAACAAACAACAACAACTGGATTGGTGCATATAGCTCAAGGGTTCTGAGTCAGTACTTTCAACTGCCAACGATCTGGCAGAAAGTTTAGACATGGATAAATAATTCAGAAAAGTGCGACAGCAAATAAGGAAAAAAATTTTAATAATGAAAGCGAGGACGAATGTACTAATGATTCTAAAGAAACAATCAAGATTCATTATTTTAACGCTATTATTGGTTCTTTATAGCTACATTAAATATTACAACAAGCAACTTCCATGACCAGAATCACCTATATAAAGAGCTAAAGATTCCCTGCATGCCACATTCAGTTAAGGCCCAGCAAACTCAAGATCCGGCCCTGCTTATTAGAAATAACTAGACCACCGTGACCTAACTATTCAGAGGTTATGAAGAATTCAAGCTAATTTCAATATTGCACCGAAATGAAGGTTTATTTGAGATAATTTAAT
>NW_013671865.1:18655-21001 GCF_000517525.1 Limulus polyphemus | reverse complement strand
CATTATTGAGAAATTCATCAAGATCTTGTTTTTGTCATCTTACGCCTTTTAATGAAGATGGGAACATTGACAGGGAAATAGATTTAAACGAAAAAGTTTCGTAAAGAGCTTTGGTCCATGTAGACTGTCCAACAAATCAAACTATTCCCTTAAAAAACGCCTCAAAGCTAGCTTTATCATTTAAACTCCCTTAAATTAACTGCATCCGCTACATCTGCAGGCAAATTTCCAGAGGCCAACCACCCTGTTAGAAAAATAAAGCTACTTTAGGTGAAGGCGACTTATTCCCTGCCAAAATTTATATTTGTGCTTTTTAGTATTACTGTTCTCACCATTAAATATGGAGAAAAAGATGATGCACCACACTATCAATTCCATTAACAATCTTAAACACCTCAATAAGATCCCTTTTAACTTTTCTTTAAAAAAAAACAAGTTCAGAGATTTTAACCTATCCATCCCAAGTATCACTCTAGTAGCCCTCCCCTGAACCCTTTCCAACAATTCAGTGTCCTTTCTGAGGTAAGGAGCCAATGACTAATACAGTACTCCAATTTTTGGCCTAACCAGTGACCTATACAATAACATTATAACCTCTTGAGACCTGTGTTAAATATTTCTGTTTATACTACCTGAAATCCTATATGCCCTGCCACAAGCAATAGCACATTGCTTGGATGGCTTAAGAGACTGATCGACCCGAACACCAAGATCTTTCTTTCATAATACTGTCGAGGCTATTCTCATCAAAATTATACTTACAATTCAAATTGTGATATCCGATATGCATTCCCTTGCATTTATTATAATTAAAAGCCACCTGCCATTTATTCATCCAACTCACTAAATAATTCATATTCATTATGTAAGACAGTAACATCCTCTTCACAGCCAGAAAGACACAATACATTAATTTCACCAGCAAATTTAAATAATCTGTTGACCATTCTCCCATCTATGTCATTGATTTAAATCAAAAAGAGCAAAAGCCCTAAAACTGAGCCCCGAATTACCCCACTTGTGACATTACTACAATTTGACTGAACTCCATTCATAGCAACCCTCTGTTTTCCTCAACGTAGCCAATTTTCTATCAAATGAGCCAACCTATCCTCCAACAGAAATAACTTTTTATTTGACAAAGTGACGCATAAATGGCTTTTTAAAGCCTTTTATGCGTCACTTTGTCAAATGCTTTCTGAAAATCTAGATACGCCAAATCCACACCGTTACTCTTATCTATATAACCAGTAAATTCTTCAAAGAATGTCAAAAGATTAATAAGGCAAAATTTCCCATTTTTTTCCCTAGTAAAAAAATGCTGACTATAAAAAAAATTAAACTTTGTTAAATGACTTTGCAAAGCATCTTTTATCAGATTTTCAAAAAATTGTCTCACCACTGATGTAAGACTAATAGGTCTATAATTACTGTGATAATTTTTATCACCTCTCTTGAAAAGAGAAGTAACATTCGCCAAACTTCCTAGCCTCCAAACTTCCACTGTTCAAGGACTTAGAAAAAAAAATATATAAAGTGGCTCACATATCCAGTCCTTAACCTCTTTTAAAACTCTTGAGTAAATAACATCATGCCCATGTACTTTATTAATCTTTAAACTTTCAATTTTTTCTTAACAAGCTCAGAATCAAGTGATAATTTTGTTCAACCTTGTTTTCATCTAATAACTGTTCCGGTGAAGGAATATTGCTTAAATTCTTCATTAGAAAAACGTCATATAGTTATTTGATTCACCAATTTCTTGTTTGACCAACTCTCTTGTTCACCTATAATCTTCCAAATCTGCTATCGTTGCAGTAAATTTAAACTTATTGTATTTGTGATGCTTTTCTTTAATTTTGCCCAATTCACGATCTTGTTTGATCTTTTCAGAATTTGTTTGTTAGAAATTTGAAACTCAGATCTCATTATTCGTGATTTTCATATGCAGCAAAACATAAAATATAATTCAGCAATGACCACTTTTATCCTATCAACCATTTCTTTATTAGAAGTTAGCAATAAATCTAAAATGAAACCGAGACATTTAAAGACCAATAATAATTCCACGTAGCCTAAATATTTACGATTATACACCAGATGGCACTTTTTACTGCCCGTGTGTTATAAGATTGACAACCCCGAAGCTCTTTCTTTCGAGAAACATGCCTGGTTTTAGTGAGAAGGTGTGGATATTGTTGAGTAATTTATATGATTTTATTATTATATATATCGGTTGTAAGTGAGCATATAGAGTAGAAAAACAATTAATTTCTTGAAATTATTGATTGTAAGACATATTTTTCGTATATATATATATATATATATATATATATATATATATAT
>NW_013671865.1:5413-18644 GCF_000517525.1 Limulus polyphemus | reverse complement strand
GTGAGACATATAGAGTAAGAAATAAATTAATTACTTTTAATATTTATGTATATATATTTTTTATATATATATATATATATATATATATATATATGTAGTAATACATCGTAGTCTAGTTACTTAACGTAAAGATTAGTTAAGCCTGACGAGTATAGACATACGTGGATTAGACCGATAGGTGTTGACGTTGAATCTTAAACCTAAAACAGTAAGAGTTCACCTGAAGCATTTCTTGAAGTTACATGTGATTTGTAATATGAAGAGGAAATTAACGTGTGATCCAATTTAGTAACTGTTGCATAGAGCAAAGGCAAACTAACTTTTTTAGGCCTGTAAATGTGTCTTATCATTCGCTTATTCCATTAACCACAATGTATTTTCCCCACGTTATTGTTAAAATGCGCAAGCCACTTCATTTTACAGAGTGTAATTCTACATAGAATTGTGTATTTTGTGACATAGTTATCAACTATTCATTTTATCCTACATAATTCATTTAGCGACAGTTAGAGGTGGAGGAGAGTAAATAGCACATACAGTACATAGGTATACTTAAAAAAACTAGATATGCATTTTGGTTTGGGCACGTGACAATACATCTTAAGTTTTAATTAGTTTTAAAGATTTATTTTGAAATAAAGGACTTTAAACTTGGATAAAATAAAACCTCGAATCATAACACGTATTATAATATTAATTTAATTCACATACAGTGATATTAAAGGTGTTTAAATTATTTTGAAATGTAATCAAGTGCAGAAAAGTGTTTGAAGGGGCTCCCATTGTGAAAGGGTTAAATAAGCTATTGGATGTTTAGTGATGAGGAAAGGAAAAAAATTTCTGAAAAATTGCTGTCAATGATGAAATTTGTTTCTGAGTTCTGATGATTTCCTAACATGCACTACCAACTGAGACAGCTTTAAGAATTGATCAAGGATTTTTCCTATTGAAATGTTTTTGTTACCTATATTTAGCTGTTCTGTTCTTATAGGATAGTAAGAAATAAGCAGTGGAGGTTGAAGGTATAATTTTCTGTTGAGAAAGCAGAATTATCTTTTACTGTTAAAAATAGTTGTTTGTAGCCAAACTCGCAATGTGCTCTCGTAGGTTACTTTAGTTGAAATGGAGATAATTAAATATTATTAACAGCATTTATATCAAACTGATGAAGTGGTGCATTCTAATTCTCATAAATAAGACCAATTTATTTAAATAATTAACTTTTTGCCATGTTCAGTTTTAGATTTGATTTAAGTAGGTAGCTTGATTTCATCAAAAGTTAATATTAATTATTACTACCTCATTATTGAGATTGGAAATTTTACCCTCCCACAATGTAATGTCCAAGGCAAAGGGGCAAACAAATGATGTGACAAAGAAGGAATCCCATACACTTGTTCACTGTCTAGACTCATTTGTGTTTGTGACAATCTTTTGTTGTTTCAAACCTGCAGATATGGTGAAGAGTAGAGTGTTCAATTGTTCCAATACCAATATCATCTGTTCAAATTCACATTGAACATGTAATAGGACTGTGAAAAAGCATTATACAATCCTGCAAGGTCCTTTACCCATTCAGAGCATGATACAAGTTTCACGTGAACTTGGTGAAAAAATTTTGGCAATCATTGATGAGATTGTTAGAGTCTATGCTGCACTCTTTAAACTTGGATGAAGGCATTGTATATAATGAGTGATGTCTGTGCTAGTTTGTACAATTCTTGAGTCAAATATTGGCTTAATGTTGCAACTGGGGCTGAAGCGATATTAACTATTTTTGTTTATTCTGGCTGTATACATGTATTTAGTACATGGTCACCAACTTAATCTCTTTAACTAAGTATTTACCCTCTGATAATTTAGCACTACCTGAAGTTGTGATTTTGAACTTTATGCCATACTTGTCCTATTAGCATTGTCATTGCTTCATCAATAAATTCTTATTCCTGTAGAGTTATGTTAAAACCATGAAAATGTTGCTTTAGAGAAAAATGAAGTTAAAATTTGACTGTAGTTTTTGCTATACAGTTTGCCACAGGAAGACTCCATTTGAAGCACTTGGATTATAACTGTACTGGCTTCACTATTGTTTGCCCCCTTTGTCAAAATGGTGATCACATTACCAGGCAAAATCACTGTGATGTTACGTTGAATAAAGAAAATATCAAAGTTAGATATTTTAGGTCCAATATTGAGCAACAAACAACACTGAATTTTCTTTGAAATGTACTAGATTGTTTTTTAGTGTTAGATTGATGCTTATCTTCTTTACAATTAATATATCTGCACTTTTTTGGTTAATTTCACAATGATTTGACATTTTACTTGTACGAAACCTTTGACTATCTTAATTATTTTTTGATTTTCAGCCTATTGTGATTGATGGCCGAGGTCACCTCCTTGGTCGCCTTGCTGCTGTTGTTGCAAAAACTCTCTTAATAGGTAAGTGTCCTAAGTAGGTACTCAGTATTATGAATGTGCAATCCAATAAAATAATGGGTATTTTCCAGTGTGTATAATGCACTGAAATAAGGACATGCAACTGTCATGAGCTTTATTTGTTATTGATTTTCTGGGCTTAAACTAGTGTTACCTAGACATTTTGGTTTCAATGATGAGAACAGTTTGGTATGATTTCACTGATTCATATTACATGCACTACCAACTGAGAAAGCTTTATGGTTATACTATTCTTAATATATTCCAGTATTGGAATCTTAACATGGATTTATTGTGTTACAGGTCAAAGAGTTGTGGTTGTGAGATGTGAAGGAATAAATATCTCTGGAAGCTTTTTTAGAAACAAGTGTGAGTATTTATATTTTTGAAAGTTTAGTGTTTTTAAAGATAATTGTTTACCTTTGTACATGCCAGTGTTTTTCATCAGGCAGTTGAAAACTTGAGGGTTCATGTACACAAAAAGTCTGAATTTTTAATAAATAATTTATAGTGAAAATGTGTCAAAGAATTTCTAAAGCCTTTACTGAATTAATCTGAGTGCAAGGTGATTTTCATGCTGAAATTGACAGTACTTTTCATTTTGAATTTTTCATACAAATGAGTGTTACAAGGTTTTTTAAAGGTAAACTCTAAACTGACTAGTGATATGAAATTTTGAAAATTTACAAGTAGGTTAAAATGTGCATGTTAACTGCTTCTTAGTTACATTGAAAATTTAATTAAATTGCTTTATTATCATTCTACACAAATAAAGTTAGCATTAAAATGTAGCTATTGAATCAATTTTTAATATTATAGAAGTTTTTAATTAAATATTTTTAAAAAATCCTCAACCTCTGAGTATGAGAATTGACTTGTATATAATTTACATACCACCACTTGGAGAAGTATAAAATATAATGTAAATTGTTCATAATTTCACCACTCTGGCAAAGCATAATTTTTGTAGCCTTCGATCTTGTTTGTTTACAGAGCCATAACCTAGAAAATATAACCTTCTCTTTCACAACTTATTAATAGTTCTTTTTGAAATTTAATATAATATTTATAACCAATAGAAAGCCAATGTTTTAACTCTTTCAGTACGGGCTCGGTCCGTTGAACCAATCTTATAACCATTTTGTGCTTGTTATAGTTTTCATGCTATTACTTTTAAATTAGTAAGCATATGTAAACTAAATTTGGCAGATTATGAGTAAACATTACAATGCTTTCATATGTAAAATATCGTAATTTTTTTATAAGTCTTAAAGTTTGTTAAGCAATGTTTTTCTCATGTCTTTTTCTTTTCACATGTTGCCTTTCTGTCATGCAAAGTAATATTCAATTTAAGATTAAAAATATTTTTATGCATCAGAAAATTTCCATATTTTACTTGTGAAATCTTGATAATGTCCAGATAGTTAACAAACGTTTCTTAAGAAAACAAACTATTTTATCTGTTATTTTCACTAATGAAACTCTTTACGGGTTCGGTCGGTTTGTCCAATCTAATAACCACCAGAAATAAATATAAATTATGCCTCTTTCATTCTAGAATATAACAAATTATAACATGAACACAAATGTTTAGACTAAATAGCTTAAATCTCATAACATTCTACATCTATATATTTTTATTGTATTGACCTATCAACCGTGCTTGGCTATCAATACAGAAGTTAGTGACGTGACACAGGTGCACTTGTGTTACCATATCCAATAATGCAAGACTGACCTTAGCCTTTACAAAGTGACCTGTCTTGGCTGTGTTTTAGTAGAGTAGTATTTTGTAAAGTAATCACATTTCAATTATTATACATTATATATGTATATAGATTATTGCTATTTTGAAATAAGTTCTTAGACTTGTTTTTCTTAAAACATATAACAAAAAGAAGCAAACAATTACCTCTTCTAGTTACAACATTTGTATTCGGTTGCTGCTTGATGTAGATTGCCAAGTCTATAAATTTTGCACGTGGAGGATATGAAACGAAATAATTTTTTTAGGTTTGATTTTTTTTCTCACGGTATTCACATCAACAAGCTTAGCTGAATTTTTAAGTGTTCTTATCACGTGGTTAAAAAGCCAGTTATAGGATGTTTGTTTTGTGTGTTGTTATTCTTTGTTTTAGGTACATTATGTAATTAAGTAAACTTGTGCATATTGACTTGTCTATTGTTAAATCATGTGACTCTTGAAGGACTGTGTCATTTTTATGAACTTGATTCCTGTTTTCTTGACTTTACTACAGGTGAAGTTCCTTCTAACCATTTTTATATATATATATTTAACGAATATAATATGATATTTAAAACTTGCTTTTTCCAAATGTGGCTTGTTAAAATATTACATTATGAATGCTTCACTTATGCCAAATTTGTACATGATGTTATCATTTTACCTAAATTGTTATGAAAACCATTGTGAATTGAGACAAGCGTAGATGGGTATGTAAATATTTCATTTTTTTTCTGATAAGAACCTTGTTTTTAGTGAAGTATCTTGCCTTCTTGAGGAAGCGGTGTAATGTTAATCCGAAGCGTGGTCCATTTCATTTTCGTGCTCCCAGTAAGATCCTTCTCCGCACCATTAGGGGAATGGTGCCCCACAAGACGAAACGAGGGGAAGCTGCCCTTTCAAGACTTAAGACCTTTGAGGGTATCCCACCACCTTATGATAAGAGGAAGAAGGTTGTAATTCCCTCAGCTTTGCGTGTGATGAGGTTGCGTCCTGGAAGAAAGGCATGTTTTCAAGATTTGAATATTGTCTACCACTTGACACCAAAATATCAGTTTGTTTATAAATTGTTTGATATATTCTAGTGTGTGCATTTTTATTTTAATGGTGAAAAGATAAGGAAGAAAGATGCTTAAAACTAGCAAGTCAGTTCAAACTAGGTATTGCTATATATAAGTGACCTCTGTTGACAAAATTGGTAACTATATGATTAAAGTTCTGTGGGAGACATTTTCACCTGTGTGGCTCTTTAACTCCACCAAACTTATTTATTATTTCAGTGTTATATACAGATTTATTTATGATGTAAACTTTAAAATGTTTTTTTCATCATAGGATACTATTAATTTTAATAGAAATGTAAACAGAACAATCAGTTTTTGTGTATTTCTGACAAAACTAGTTTAACATGTTGAGATTTCAAAATAAAAGCTTTCATTTTAAATTTACTCTGTGATGATAACTTACCTACTATGAGTACAATGAAATAACGATCTAAGCCTGAGAGTAATTTTGTGATGATTACATAAATGACAAGGAAACCTATTATTTTAAAACTGATATGTTGTCTGTTTTAGTTCTGTACTGTTGGCCGTCTTTCTCATGAAGTGGGTTGGAAATACCAAAATGTCATCACAACTTTAGAGATGAAACGCAAAGCAAAGTCTGCAGTATACTATAGTGACAAAAAACGAGATCAGGTAAGTTCTGCCACTAGTTGATAACAAAACACACAAGTCAGTCCTTTGGATTTGAGAGGCACGGTAATGCACGTAAATTTGTCATTATCACTCACATGAAAAAACCCTTTTTGAAATCATGTGTAAAAATGGTTTAAGCACATGACGAGTTGTATTTTCGTATCATGACTAATACAGCTGTTTATTACTGCAGCACTGATGATCCATGACATGGGGTTGTTGTTGTTGAGCATGTATTAATCCTAATCGGGGGGGTCTACAGTTTACTATTGTATGAATTACTATTCATGTAAAACAATGGTGGCAACTGTTGTGAGCTGACGCTTGTCCACATTTTTAAAGTGTGGGAATTGCCAGATACCATCGGCTATGTGATAAAAAAAAATGTTGAACTGAGTTGGCTGTGAATGTAAATATTTTTACAGATGAGTAGCACATTGCTGATGTGTTGATATTATACTAGCAGGTGGCGATTTATCATTAATTATGCACATGTTCAATGTAAGGTTTAGGCATGTTAAAGGATATCAAAATCAGATTGATATTTGTGAATGAATTTAAATAGTAGCCGAATTGACCAGATTTAAATCATGCATTGGCTTTACTTGTCAATTGTTTAGTCCAAGGTCTTCCTTGACACTTTTTGTGTCATTGATAACTAATTTGACACCTGACTTTGGCTACTTTTTCTGATGCTGAAAATAACAGTAGATAAACTCTGGCTATATTCATGTCAAACAGTGTCTTGTAGGACAATTTTTTATGTTCAAGTGCTATGCTAAAGAAAGAAGCAGAACAATTTCGTAGCTTATATTCAATAGAACAAGTGTTCAGCCTCTCCCTAAATTTCATGAATGTGCTGCCTTTGGTGGTGGAGTAACATACCCTATACAACATCATTGATTATCTGCTAATATTTTTATTCACTTGTAAAAGAAAAAGAAATTTAGTAAGGCCCGTTTTTGGCAAATGTTGATAACCAAATGTGCATTTTAAAGGTGTTTGAGGAATTACTAAGTACTGCATAACTTTTACAAACATAATGCATGTATCCACAGTTAAATATATTAAGATCTTTTTTGAGTTTATTAATTTTATTCACTACATTATGATACATGGACCTGAAAGAAAAACACATTTTACTGTTTATTTTATTCACTACATAATTATACACGGACCTGAAGAAGAACTTTTTACTGTTTATTTTATTCACTATATAATTATACACGGACCTGAAGAAGAACTTTTTACTGTTTATTTTATTCACTACATAATTATACACGGACCTGAAGAAGAACTTTTACTGTTTATTTTATTCACTACATAATTATACACGAACGTGAAGAAAAAACCTTTTTATTGAATGATTAAAATCACTCGCCATACTATTTTTCAGGTGAGTGGTAAAAATTACTCGCTTTACAATTTTGAGGCAAGTAAAAAAATCACTTGCCTGCTATTTTCAAACACTATGGACGGTAAGTGCACTTGATTGTAAAAGGGAATTTTTATGGGTTTTTGAGGGAAAATCAGTTTTATTTCTTGGTCTATGTGGTTGGCTTCAAGGCTACTTTGTTGTTTCTGTTCTTGCAGTAACAAACTAAAGTTGTTTTTCTAAAAGCCAATTTTGAAAAAAGAATTCTTAGTAAATCTTTATTGATTGTGAGCTAACTTTTGATGTAAAATTGTTTTGGTTTATGTATGTGATAATTTTAATAAGCTTAGGGTATAGGTAGGAAGAAACTATAATTTTGTTAACTTTTTTTTATTTATGTAGAAATTGCTTCAAGTAGCCAAGCAGAAGGTGGCTAAGGTCATCGAGCCATACAGGAAAGTTGTCGAGAGTTATGGTTACTAGACATAAAAATGTAGAATGGTTGAATAAATGTCAAGACTTGATGACTTGTTTGATGTATTTTGTCTCGTACAAATGAATTATAGATCATAACAATGACTGTTAGTAGTGTTTTCAAGATACCAGAATTCCCTCCACTACAAGTCTGTAAAAGTTCTTATTGTTTTCCTTCTACCCAGTAAAGCTGAGAAATATGAACTTGCATATTTTAAATATGTGAAGGGTTTTTCTTTTCTTGGAAATATGCTTTCTTAAATTAACATAATTATAATGGTAACTTAAAGTATAATTTGAGAATTTTACTAAGTTATGCCTGAGTTTAATGTTATTTATCTAGAAATATTGGTCTTTTAAAAATATAACTTCAATTGAACCATCTTAATGCAATATGTAAAACAATTATGAGTATTAACTTTCAAGATTACAACCATATCTAGAGGGTTTTATGATGTCACAGCAAGTGGGTTGGACAGTAACTAGTAAATCTTAAACTTGAAATCAGATAGAACTAGAGGCTAAAAGTTATTGGATATAAAAGATTCTTGTCTATCTTCATCAGTGTAAAGTAAATAAAGTGTGAAAAGAACTAATGTATGGTTTCTGAAAGAGTAATTAGTGGAAGTTCTCATGAGTAGAGAACAAGGGAATCTAATATGAAGTTTACGAAACATAGGAAATTGTTTTTATAGTTTATTATGTCTGTTTGAAATCTAAGGGAATATTCTTCTCTGAAAAGACTTCATGTAAGGATTCTTAATGGTAGTGAGTACAGTAAGGTAGGAGTTCTATGATGGTAAACTACTCCAATGCTAACTTTTTAATTGTGTCTATGGTAAATTTTTTATTGCTCAAACTAGACATAAATACCAGAAAATCATAGTTACTGAAAAGATAATTATTAGCTTCATAAATATTGTTAGAAAATTTCACTTGTATTATTGGAAGTGTGAGTTGTGTTTTCTACCAGTCAGTACATAACTGGTTCAGTAAGTAAAGATACAATAACATATAGAAATAATTGATAAAAATAACCTGTTCAGGCCCATAATATTTTTAAAAAATCCATTTTCATTTCATAAATTTTAATATTAAGTTTTGTTGTGTGTAGGATCTTGTACAAAGAGGTGAGAAAAATGTTTCTAAAACAACATGAACACAATATTTATAGTTTTATTGATACATTTACATAATTTTAGGCAAATAATAAAGAAACTAAGATGAAAGGAAGTATTTCTTATGAAAACTGTTTGGTTACAAAATATACAGATGGTTATCAAATATAAAAACTGTATCACCAAATATTCAAATAGTTACCCAAGTTATATTTTTTCATGTACAATATCATGTGGAAGGTGTAAACCAACTTTCATGCAACTATATTAAGCATTTTTAAATTAACAAAACAAACTAGTGACACTGTGCTGGCTTATAAAAGACTTAGTGTGTTTCTCCCAAGAAATCAGTATGTCCCTCTTCACAAAATTTCAGAAGACATTAATCTGTTATCAAAGTAGGATGTAACTATGTGCATGGATGGGAGCCAAAGTGTCGTGCCATAACATTCAATATGGTATTATGTATTTGATGTGACAATTATCTATATATTACTAAACCTCTGAGATTGTTTGTTTGCTTGTCTGTAATTAAACACAGCAAAAACGGCGCACAATACCGCCATATTTGTAATGAAATGAGAATACAAACCGAATAAAACAAGTTTAGTTAAAATTGGGCCACAGATTACAGAATTAGCCCACTTTTTCGGTCACTTTTCGTACATTCCATTATTATAAAACTTCGTTTTCCACGTGATGAATAACTAAAGTATATTCTATACAACAGTATATGCACAACAGAAATTAAATGATGAGATGAAAATGTGTTATATCTGCGCGTAGAAAGAACAACAATAAAATGGATCTACAATATTATTGAATATTTGGAAATGGAGACAAGGTAATAAAATAAAAATCAAGTCTATAACAAAATTTTATAGATGAAAACTTCTGGCCGAGCATTGGCTATTATTTTACTGTCAATGTTACCATCTTCGTTAAAAGGCGTAAGATGACAAAAACAAGTTCTTGAAAAATCTATATACTACTAAAACTCTGAAATTGTTTGTTTGCCTATTTTCTCAGTCAAAAAATCATTCACACTACCGTTCGCGCTCTTTACGAAGTTTCATCGGACCACTGGTTACTGAGTTAGCTCCGTTTTTCGGGTCACTTTTATGAAAATTTCTAGCATGAGTAATTTTATATTCCACTACCGTTCGCGTTTTTTACGAAACTTCTTCGTTCAAATCTATTTCCTTGTCAATGTTCCCATCTTCATTAAAAGGCGAAAGATGACACAAACAAGATCTTGAAGAATTTCTCAATAATGTGCCTTAGTTATGGTAGGTAATTCGAAGAAAAAATAAAGTGTTACTGTTTATTATTTGTAGAAGGTTTAAGAGGAAAGACCACAACATGATGAACTAATTTATCACAATACCTGAAAACTCCGACTTCACTTTATTTGAAAAATGAAATTGATTTTTACTTTTGCTCGCGATCAACAATCAAATATCTTTTATTGAATTATGATTAAAAGGAATGGATTGAAATATTTAATTAAATTATCTGAAAATAAACCTTGATTTCGGTGCAAGATTGAAATTAGCTTGACTTCTTCATAACCTCTGAATAGTGGGTGACCCAACGGGTCGCGGGTTGTCTAGTTAATTATTCATTTTACTCTACATAGTTGGTTTAGCTACAAGTTGTGGTGTAGGAGAGTGACTACCAGATACACATGGATACTGGAAATTGTAGATATGTATTTTGGAGGATGTTATGTACGATGGATAAAAATGTTTTTATTCTCCACATTAACATCAGCTCACACTCTGATTTATCAGATTGATTTCATGAGCATATCTAGAGAACAGATACTTTTGTGTACAACAGGCTTGTACTTATTACTAAAATTTTGCCACACTTAACGTAGTAAACATATCTTCTCCAGTTTATCAACATTTAAGAAGAAACTACAATGTTTCTCCCAGTCGATTGTCATCGTGTTCTTCCTTACAAATGTCCGTTCACTTAAAATGAAATATTCACCAGAACTTTTAAAGTTGTACAACAGACAACTATTTGTTAAAGATACAAATAGTAGAATCACCTGAGGATTCAACTGGTATGGAAATTTCTTATCAGCAAGTAAGTGATACTAATACTGTACTATAAAATATGACATTGGATTACCGTAACTACACATTTCCATGGGAGTTATTTTGGCTGGAAGAATTATTTTACTGTTGTGATAAATTGGAATGTTCATATAGTGTACTTTTTTGATAACATTTTATTGGTTCATATGGTTAAACCTATGACTTCTTGTATTCTAAGTTGTGAAATGTTTTATAAAAAATATCTAAAAGAATATGCTATAGAATAGGCTTTGTTAAGATTAGATCCAAGTTTATCATTGTCACAGTTTTGTGTGGTAATCAATTATTTTAATGGCACATCACATTTAGTTAAAAGTGTTTAAACATAGTCATTTGAAAGACTGCTACGTGATAAGTTCGGTACACATAGCTACTAGAACGACTGATACTTGAAAGTTCAGTAAACATTGCCACTTCAAAGACTGCTACATGACAAGCACGTTAAATAGTCATGAGCAGTAGATAATTGTACTAGACTCGCGTAATAGGTATTGAATTAAAGATACATTGCCTTTAGTTATTGAAACCATAGAAAAAGAAGCTGATTGAAAAGGGATTTACATACAACATCATCAAGAGTATGGTGACCTGTTTTCACAGGCTAGGGTAAGAGATCGGTAAAGTGACTTGAGGGGAAATAAATAGTTGTGGAAGTTCTAGGCATAGCTGGACCACAGACACAAATGTTTTTCATGGATAATTCAATACAAGTTTACGGTTTACAAATCTGTTGCATTGCATTTAGGAACAAAGTAATACCAGTGAGGTATTCTAATAAGGATTGTTGAGTAGAAATGACTTAGTCGACATGGAAAGGTGCATATATTAAAGAAAGTAAAGACAAACTGGTAGCGGATTGAATTTCATATTTCTGCCGCTCTGTGTACCAACAAGTTCCTGGCAGGAAACGGTTGACGTAGTTACGTTTATTTAAAAACAATGTTGTTCTATAAATTTGATATAGTGAACAGAAAATAGTTTTTGTTTAAAACAAATAATACAGCAAGTAAAAATAAAAGTTTCAAACGGATAATCGTCACCACCTGAGTCGCCGCGCGAGGTATACGACCACGAACGTTGTGTTTAACTCGGACATTAATTTGATTTTTACCGAAGTGACTAGTGCCATGCGTCATAATTTCCCAGTATTTATTATTGTTTTTCTCTCTTGAAGTCCACTTACGAGCATAGACCTACAATTTCAAGTATCATATAATATAAAATCGGCAAGTTGCAGTGAAATGATGGAAGTTAAATGACTGTAGTGCCTAAAGGAATGACAAAAAGATAACGTTAAATGTATGAAAAAGTAACAATCTAATTATTATAAATACATGGCCACCACTGAATTAGCCACTCTTAAATATTTTTAGTATTTTGTAAAGATTTCTATGTTAACAAAAAAGATGAGTTTATTCTATTGCTAAATTTCGAAAGCGATAAGATTATGAATGCAATGTTACGATTTTTGATTTAAAAAACCTGTTTAATAAACGGAGACTTTAAATTAAGAAATCATCAAATATTTTTCCAGTTTTGTTGTCTGTACATTTATTTTATACTTTCAATACATAGACTATCAACAATATTAGGTTATACTTTTGTTGCTAAGCGTTGTTGGAACGTAGTGTTACCAAAACGCACTGGCTTTTCTATATATTAGAAGGTGCTAATCCAACTGATTTTTACCAATAATTATTCTATAAATACGCCACGAATTCATTTCATGACTGAACTTAATTTTGATTGACTCACAAAGGAATTTACAGACGTTTGACTGCCTCGATTGCACATTTCTGTCTCTTTGTTGGTCAAGTTTGATTTCGCAAAATTTATTCATTTCTGTTAGCTATGATGTTGTTATTGTTGTTTGTTATTGAGCCCACCACGTGTATCGAAACCCGGTTTTTAGCGGTATAAACCCGCAGACATGCCGCTGTGCAACTGGGAGGCTCGGTTAGGGTATACTATAGGGTGGTGGTGACAGTACTTTCCCCATCACTTCTGACGGGCTATACGCTAGTAATAGTTAAAAACCACTATAACATCGCCCCCAGTGGCACAGCGGAATGGTGGTACAGCGGATTTAGATACCCATGGTGGGAAGTGCACAGATAGCCCATTGTGTAGCTTTTTGCTTAACTTAAGGAAAAACACTATAACATTCCATAAGAATTCAAAAACTATAATAACTTCCCATAATAGTAAAAATACTCTATAACGTCCCATGGTAGTTAAAACCACTCTATAACGTCGAACAATAGTGTTACGAC
>NW_013671865.1:2314-4413 GCF_000517525.1 Limulus polyphemus | reverse complement strand
TGTAAGAGAATACTACCAATAAGTCAGCCTCGAGGAAACCATTAGTGGTTTATGTTGAGAGACGCCCATCGACCCCCATAATGAAAGTCCCAACAGCTAGGTGTAAAATGCCAAGCACACATAGTGTCTGCATGACAGGAAAGCTGGATGGCTAAAGGTGCAACTTTGTCATAGATTCTGCGTCTCAGCAAACCCTTGTGTATATCAAGATGCTGGATCACAAAGGAGTACCAGAAGCCATACAGAAGCTCTGTGGTGTGACAGGACATTATGCATGGTTGTGGGGATCAGTGTGGGTAACTATTGACCTCATGAGCATGAAGAACAGACAGAAAGTATACTTGGCTGACATTGAAGACCATTGCATATTAGGGTTGGACTATTTACTACTGAGGAAGTTTGTAATTAATTTTGATAAAATGATGTTTGGGAACAACAAAGGCCAAGTTCCGGTAACTGTTAAAAGAGAAGTTGAACTAACCAGGTGCCATCAAGCTGAAGTCAAGGTGACTGAAAGAGCTGATGATGGTGAAGTGGAACCAAATATAGATATTAAAGCAGAGCAGGAGAAAGATCAAGATTTGAGGCCAATAATTGATTTTCTAAAAACAAGTGTTTTGCCCCTGCTTGAGAGAAGGTGTCTAGCTTAAGCCCTGTGACAAAGAACTATTGGGCACAATGGGACCAGTTGAAGGTTGAAGATGGTATTTTTCTCCGGAGATGGGAAACTGCAGATGGAAAAATGACGACCTGGCAAACGGTTAAACCGAGGAAGTTACGGGAAGTTGTGCTGTGTTAATCCCATGATAGTGTTGCGTCAGCGAGGTCACGTGACTAGTATCACGCCACCTGTTTCTAGAAATATCCTGTTCCTTCAAGAATGCCTTAGCCTTTACTAGATATGTGTTAGTCTTGTATATATAAGACGTTCACAACGTGACGGGACAACAGAGGTAATGAGTAATTGAACTGCAGTCATAGATAATATTGTTAAGCACGTGAGAAGTTCGTTGAGAATTATAGCATTTGTTACAAAGCGACTGTTGAAATTAAGTGTATCGTAAAGTTATATTCGGAAAGAATAAACCAGTTTTATTAAGAAAGGACTTGTGTCACTAAAGTTTCGTCGGAACGAATTTACGGAAAATCAATTAACGAACGGAGACGTAACAATATATGTATTGTTGAGTATTACCAAAAAAAGGAATGTGAAAGCGTTCTCGACAGAGTGACAAAGAGAATAAGGCGAATTCGTAGAATAATTAGTGGTATAAATCAGTTTAATAACTTGTAATGTTTAGAAAATAGCTTAGTTCAGGAACGATTTAAGTTTAAAATTCAATCGATATTTTTGCTTTCATGATAAATTTTATGCTCTTGGCGAAGTGATCCCACACTACGTCTTTACTTTAGGCTTATTATACTGTTAGGTCTCTGGTCGTTAGTTAATTTCCGTGTATAATTTCTTTCCGATGAAACTTTAGCGATACAAGCCCTTTCTTAAATAAAACTGGTTTATTCTTTCTGAATACAACTTGCAATACACTTAATTTCCACAGTCACGCTATAACAAACGCTATAATTCACAACGAACCAACGAGTCACTGGCTTGGTTCAATTGTCGTCTATATCTCTGTCTGCAATTCAATTACATTGTTGCTGTCAGTTCTTGGCGGTCTTATATGCAAGAATACCGTATATCTAGTAACCACTTGAGGCTTCAAGAAGGGACATGAATTTTCTAGAAGCGCATGACGTGTTACTAGCGTAACGTGACCTCCTCTGTCGTAACAATACTAACACTCACTAGACTTCTAAGGTTTCACGGCCCCCTTGCACCCCCGTCACTAAAATCGTGAAGGACAGGCAGTAATCGAACTATTCTATCTGGATAAATGCATTTTGGTTAGTATGACTCCTACTACTTCGAGAAATCAAGCGTGACGTGACACACACTGGCTTTATATAGCGGTTATTTCAAAGTGCGAGTTTTAACTTCTAGATACTGAGAAAAAGTTATGGTGAAAGTCGGCGAAATAAATGACACAACGACATTGAAAAGGGTATAAATTCATTTTAGATAGGCCTCGATGAAAAAA
>NW_013671865.1:0-1335 GCF_000517525.1 Limulus polyphemus | reverse complement strand
AACCTTGTCGAAACGTTGTACATTTGCTGTTATATTAAAGTTTTTCTTCATCACCCATTCAAGCCGTCTCCAGCCAATACTAGTTTCTATATCGTACTGCCCTACATGGTGACGTCAGTGAATAAACAAATATACTAGTTTCTATATCGTACTACCCTACATGGTGACATCAGCGAATAAACAAATATACTAGTTTCTATATCGTACTACCCTACATGGTGACGTCAGTGAATAAACAAATATACTAGTTTCTATATCGTACTATCCTACATGGTGACGTCAGTGAATAAACAAATATACTAGTTTCTTTTTCGTACTACCCTACATGGTGACGTCAGTGGATAAACAAATATACTAGTTTCTATGTCGTACTACCCTACACGGTGAAGTTAATGAATAAACAACTGTACAAGCTTTTTGTAGAGCTTATCTCCAAATGGATTTGCGTGTAATTTTTAGATCAAAATCTATACTGTTAATTTTTTTCAGGTTTAAGGACAGAATGTTGTATTCAATAACATCAATAGTGGTTTATAAATTCTAATGTTCTAGATGCCGTTCTAGGAATATTGGATCTGCTACCAAATGACTAAAAACACATGTACAAGATCATGGAAATTTGTCTAGTTACAAGAAACCTAGTATAAGAGATCACGTCATGCGAGACTGAAATAGTAATACAATCATCCACGTTTAAGATCTTGTCTAAGTGCAACGATGAGAAAAGTCTGTGTATCAAAGAAACATTGTAAATTCAGAAAGTAAGGCCACAAATGAATTGTATTAGTTTATCCATTGCATTATTGTTAGTTGATGTTACCTGGAGATTTGTCCAGTTTCAACACAATAGCAGTTAGGGTCAGAGAGTTCTCATCCATAACCTTGACTCTTCGTTGCACCTGATTGGATTGAATTTTTTTTGCTGTGAGAGTGTTACTACATCCACAAAGAACATCGTTTAACAATCTGCTGAGTAAACACTTCTGTTTAGAAAGAGGGGTAATATACCACTCCGATTAAGTTTCAATAGCTTGGCCAGTACGGTTTGATTTTTTTATATATGGGGCAGATTCATGTTTACTTTATGATTTTAGTTTTAGAACCATCTCCACATTCCCTTAGAAACATTGACTAATATATATAAATGTTCATAATTTGTGAATGACCTCTGTAAATTATCTTAACGATGTATCGTTGTTTGACATCTTGCTAAGAGTTATGAAGCAAAAACTGAAGCAGGTGTTTATGTATTAACTACTTCATGATATAGAATTCCTTTTCGGAAAATAAGCTTTTGGAAAGCACTTTTTGGACAGTTATACTAAACTTAAATCT
>NW_013671864.1:45224-52777 GCF_000517525.1 Limulus polyphemus | reverse complement strand
ATTATTATAATATTATAATCATTATAATATATATTTATATTATATTATTATAATATTATAATCATTATAACATATATATATATATATATATATTATATATAAATGTCCATAATAAATTTCTAAAAGTATATTAATAAGTATTGTATTCATATAGTAAAAACTAACCATTTGGCGGGGGGGGGGAGTAACAGAAAAGTACCAAACTCAGAAGGTTCTAGTAACATGACACAATAATATAATAATAACCAATTTATAACTATCGAACTACACAACGCATTATTTGTAAACAAACTTGCCATAAATGATCTCTTCTAAAAACAACTAAATTTAACACTCTCGCTATATAACTATATACATCATAACTCTCGCATTAAACTGAAACTGAAACGGTCTAACAAATAGTAATATAAATCTATATGGTAACATTTTTATATATTTTAATGTTCCAGTTTAAATGCATTATTAAAGATGTTTAATTACAAGTATTGTCATTAAGAAAAATGTGAAACGTGACAATATATGAATTAAAATTGCAAGCATAAAGACGTCATGACATATGTAATTATTTGTTTCCATAATAACCAAAATAAGAATCAAACTGCGTTATTCTTATACTTGTAGATGTTTAATTACAAGTATTGTCATTAAGAAAAATGTGAAATGTGACAATTATGAATTAAAATTGCAAGCATAAAGACGTCATGACATATGTAATTATTTGTTTCCATAATAACCAAAATAAGAATCAAACAAAAGAATCAAATAGCTCAAAATGTACATTGCTTGAAAACAAAACATAATTTTATTTCCAAGATTTAAACCTTCTGGCTAAGTCTAATGAGTTGAAGATTCCGCTTAACTAGAACTAAACATCATTTGATTCAGCTATGTTCTATGTTATTTTTTTCATTGGCTCAAAATCTATTCCTGCAAATCTTACTTGGGGGCTTTTGTGATGTAGCATCTGCTGGTAAGCTCGATCGGCTACTGCGAAAACGTGAGGCGGATTATCTGATCTTCCTCTTTCACAATACTTTACAGCAGTCTGTGCCCGAAGAAAAATAACAAAAAACAAAACAATATAAATTCGTTTGCCCGATTTTAGCTTTACGCCATATAAAAAATCACAAATATTTAAGTAACTGAACTTTATGATGATTTTTTTAAAACCTAAACTACTTAGCATCATTGTTAATTTAATATAAAAGAGTCTTTATAATTTGGGTAGTTATAATATTTATTAGCATCAGATAACGTTATACCATATGAATTAATAACCGCTGTTAAAACAAAAGCATGTTACCAAACTCCGTAATCATTTTAGTAATTCAAAATGTATGTTTCTATACGCAATACATCTATTATAATTATACGTCGAAGTTCCAAAAAATGCAGCCTTTAAACGAGGCTTAGATTTTATAAATCTATAAATAAATGTCGAAGAAAGAATAAAGTGTAGTAGCAACGAAAAAAAAAAAGATTACAATTGTTGTACACCTGTAAATATACAGCCAATACGGAAATGATTTTTTTAAATTTTTAACAGTTAGAAGCACGACTGAATAAAAATTTTAATGTAATTCAAATATTTTCATGACTTTTCTATTAAAACATTATATCTTTGTTTGTATAGTAAGAAATTTATAAACCACGAAAATTTTTTCTATATTAGTGTTTAAACTTCTAACATTGTCTGGCATCTTGTTATTTTAAAACTTAATAGTAAACACATGAAATTCGATTAACATTATATTTGTGTGTATATATATATATATACATGTATCAGAAACCACATATATTTTTATCTCTTCATTATTATTAATTCAAAACAAATAATTTTTTTTCAGTGTTATGTCGGTGTTATCAAAAAGTGTCTTACTTGGGAAACTGAAGAGTATCCTTGAATATACGAAACCAGTATTTACGCTTACAGATATATTAACTGTTGTTAGTATCCAAAACAGAAACCAGTATTTATGCTTATAGATACTGATATATTAACTGTCGCTAGCATCCAGAACAGAAGCAATGTACTACGCATGCCCAAAGACTAATTAGTAGGAATGAAAACAAATTCGAATTCCTCATGGAATCAAGTTTGTCGGACATTGCTACTGAGAGTTAAATAGTATGTTTCCTTGAGACGAGTTAAGTTAAAGTTATACTAATTAACATTTGAAAATCAAACCTTTATTCTATGTACGTATACCACTTGTTATTATTATAATAAGGTCCGCTCGTTCTTAATAAAAAACCAAACTCTGAAGCGTGATACTACTGATCAGCTCACCTCCAAACATCTGGTACGTTTGTACAGATAGAGATGTAGGACTGTGTGTCAGTACATTGCCGAGAAAAATAGGAGTAGGTCCTGCGTTTTTATTTGGACAGAACACATTCTTCTGCATCCAGCATGTGTATCCTAAACCAATCTGTCAAAGTGTGTGCTTAAAAGTATGTATTTGTGTCATCATATTATTGGATTGCGGATGATTGTTTTCTACACTTAATATAATAGTTTCTTTTAGTTTCTTTTTTCAAGGAATATAATCAGCATTCTCTCGTAATAGGACATTGTACGATTAAATCAAAACCATGCATTTAATGACTGAACAAACAACGGGGTTTGTAAAGAATAAACCTTTAATTTTTTGTACCTAACATATGTTTGTGACACGCTTTCGCGTCCGCGCTATTGAGGCACGGCATGGCCGGTGGTTAGGGCGTTCGAATCGCAATCTGTGGGTCACTGGCTCGAATCCCCGTCCCACCAAACATGCTCGCCCTTTCAGCCGTGGGGGCGTTATAATGTGACGGTCAATCCCACTGTTCTTTTGTAAAAGAGTAGCCCAAGAGTTGGCGGTGGGTGGTGATGACTAGCTGCCTTCCCTCTAGTCTTACACTACTAAATTAGGGACGGCTAGCGCAGATAGTCCTCGTGTAGCTTTGCGCGAAATCCATAACAAACAAACATACGAAATATACAACTTGAAGATTTCTTAACGTGCATTAAGAACTACAGGTTATTCGATACTGAATCATTTTATTTTAAGAATGTGAAGAATAGATTATAAGTGAGAAGTAGAAACGTTTTGTACTGACAATGCGATTTTTGAATTCTTCAAGTCAGTAGTGGTACTTATGTTTACCTGATCTCCGTAGAGCGGCAAAACTTTCCCCGGGTTTAGAGTCAGCAGAACATCTCCAGCAAATGTATATATCTCTCCTTTTCTATACCGTTGCTCCAGATTCTCCAGGACCACTTCCTATAATACAGTATATACAAACAACAGCAAATTTTTCCCCTTAATTTTGTGTATAAAATATATAAGAATGGCTGTACTACAATTTTATTACGTCTTCCTATTTGCCAGAAAAATATTCATTTACTGAATCCCTGAAATATAGTATTTACATTCATTTTCACAACTTATTTGATTCTAAAAAATACTGCTTTATTTGTAATTAAGTAGCAGAGAATAGACAAACAGCAAGAAAACGTTCAAATTGAACGAGGTGTAGATTGTTTAGTTTGTGGAGCACATTTGGTTTTATCTGTTCTTGTCATTTCCAGATCAGCTAAAATCAAAATGCCTTATATTCTTTAAACTTAACTATTGAAGCATGTTTAAAAACAGGACTACCAAATTCATTCTTATGATTCTTGAAGGAAATGTTAAAGATAGGAAGTATATAAAAATAACTAAGACACAACTGTTTTCTAAATCAGAGGGAAACATTCTTCTGAATAATAATTCAAAAGGTATGGGAATAATTTTGAGTTTTACAATTCGAGAAAAGAAGAAAAAGGGAAATAAAAAATACAATAAAAGAAACTTTGTATTGATTTTTGTTCTTGAAGCCAAGCCGCTATGACACGGTGAAAAGTTAATGAAGCATTTTTGGAGCTTCGATTAAGGGTACGAAAAAAAAAAACTGTGATATTAGAAATAATTTTTATGTCTGATCGAAGACTGTCATGTCCAAAGCAACACACTCTTCTATCAAAGCTTTCCACAATCCACCTAGTTTACGAAGACGACGGTTTACATGCGCCCATTTTACCTGCCCGATCATACAGAAATCCATAGGCACTGCGTCAGGCAAGTTTACTAGTATGCCTTCGTAATGAATAGGTCCGGCATGGCCAGATGGTTAGGGCGCTCGACTCTGCAGGTCGCGGGTTCGAGTCCCCGTCACACCAAACATGCTCGCCCTTTCAGCCGTGGGGGCGTTATAATGTGACGGTCAATCCCACTATTCGTTGGTAAAAGAGTAGTCCAAGAGTTGGCGGTGGGTGGTGATGACTAGCTGCCTTCCCTCTAGTCTTACACTGCTAAATTAGGGAGGGCTAGCGCAGATAGCCCTCGTGTAGCTTTGCGCGAAATTCAAAACAAACCAATCGTAATGAATAGCATGAAGACCAATTTATTCTTCAGCTGCTTGAGGTATGTAATGACTGAAAGGAGGGTTATGACTGGAAGCCTTATTTTGGTGTACCCATACACAGTTGGTTTTGTTTCCAGACAGAAACCCTTCTTTATTATGTTGTGTTTTGTTGCCTGGGTCACGTGGACGACTTTTGCCACTGACCTGTGTTCTTGTAGTTGATTTTATTTGTCACAAGACGACGTACTCTGTTTGCTATGACTGGGGTACGAATTATTGCAGAATTTTTTTCTGGATAGTCTTGTTTCCCCAAATTAGATATATCGTATTAAAAATCCTAAATTCTTTGTGATTAAAGTTTATGAATATTTTGCATCGAAAAGGACTGTTACATGCTTTTCCCCAAACCGATAATTTTTGGTGGTATTACACTACTTACAAAAGGTCAAACAATTTCAAAATGTAGTTTTGATGCATTCAGTTTCACCGTGACTTTCCGCTTTGCAAATTTAAAATTATTCTAATATAATGTATTCAACTCTCTGTATATGTGAAAAGGGCCAACATGCCATCAGTTTGTAGATATAAAAAAATTAACACGCCATCACTTTCACATGTAAAAAGAACTATCACATCATCACTTTGTAAATGTAAGACAGGACGTTTACAAAACAAATCAGAATGATACTGTACATGTATTAGTCTGGTTATTTACACATCTAAGTTAACAACAGAATATTTAGTTTTCTGCAGGCTACGTACCTCTGTCGGGCTGTCGAGAAATGCCAGATCATCTACGTAAATTTTCTCATGTGGCTGTCCACTGATTGTCTTAAGATGACCATTTTTGAAGGTTACGTTGTATGGCTTATTTCGCAATTTTTCCCCAGGGTTCTTCTTCAAAATATCCACGAGCTCTGAGCGAAGCTATAAAATTTAAAATTGCGTACCTTTAATTTTTACGATAGATTCAATAATAATCTAACAATTTTTATCTACGTTTTGATAAACAGATTTATGTGAATCTGAACTCAAGAAATTCTTAATGAAACCGAGCTTTCCTTAGGTTTCATTGTAATTAGGTAAACCGAAAAAGCAATAACATAACTTCAGTGATATGAGGATACCATATTAGCATAGGTTAACTGTTACTTTTCATTTACCAGTTGTTTCTTAGAAATATACGTGGTGTGGCCTAGTAGTTAGTATGCCACACTATGGGTGTGAAGTTCCATGATTCGCGTCCTATTGCCACAAAATAGCATTTCGCAGTTTGGAGCCGTAGGAGCGTTTTAAGAAAGACAATCAAATTTCCCAATTAGATTAGAGTAACCCAAGAGTTGACGGTGTACGTACATAGCCCTTGTGTTATGCAAGAATCAGAAGCAAAACAAGTCTATTGAAATATTTTCTAAACCTTCTTTTACTTATTAAATTTTCATTTCAAAAATCTAATTCAACGTATTGTTGTGAGCCATATTTGGCACATGACAAGATTAAGTAAGTTTGTGGAACCAGACCTAGGACGATTTAGACCACGTAACGAAAATCTAGTAACTTGTTGAAGTATCTTGAAACAAGGCTAGATTATAAGTACGAGAATCAGTATCTTGCTATGAGCGAGTGGTGAATAATGAATTAATATTGAGTAATCAGCTGTTTTTAAGCGTGCATTTTGAGTGAAGTGTTTGGATAAGTGTTAGCTATCGCGTATACTCAATTACTCGATCGATTAGCCGTGAAATCGCACAAGTATGTTTATTTTTTGTTAGTATATTACTATTAGCGAGGTATTTCCGTTTGGATGTCATTTGTAAACTTAGGCCTACAATAAGTTGCAACAGTGTACAAATGAAAGCAGCTTGCAGAAATGTCAAGGAAGAAATAAACTAATTTGTTACAGTTAAGTGGCCTGGACTTGGCTTTAATTTCATCTTATAGCTTAAAAGAATCAGCCCACCGAAAGAACATAAAAAAACAATACAACAATCTTTTGTATAAAACTCACACAAAACATTTGAAAAAATAACATAATTGCAATGACCTGATAATATCAAATTAAACCAGCATGAAATAAACGTTACTTTAGATTTGCAAGTTGTTTCTATTGAAGTTTTTTCTAAGCCTTTTTATTTTTAAATTTTCTAATTCATAAATATAATCTAACCATGTATTTCTTATTCAAGAAATCGCTTATAATTTAATGTATGAAACTTACGTAACATAGTGACATACATTTGATTAACAAAATACTTTCAGCTTGCAACAGTCTATGTTCTGTCAGTGAACATGTAAATTGCTTATAAACAATATTTGATAACATCATGAAAACATATTGGGATCACAAACCTGATCTTCTTTCCCTTCAACCTGGGCTAAAAATGGGTGTTGGGGAATTTCTTGGATACACGGTCGATATTCGGGATTTTTCACCAAACATCTGCAAAAAAACAAGCAAAATGGAAATAATTTATTCGTAAAAAATTTAATAAATATAAAGGATTGTCACGTAATCTCAAAAAGAAGTTTGAACAAAATGTAGTCTCCCGCACTCATCAAAACTGACAAACATCAGATTAAATTACACAAATAATGACATAATTATAGTTTTACTAACTTACTAATTGATTACCCAGTGTTTATGTTTTCATTAATTCGGTTAACTTGTGTTGAACATGTTTTCTCATAACAGCTAATTTGACATTCGAATTCTAAAAAATCAATAAGGTCTGACTATACACAAGAAACGTATTAATTCTGTTATTAATTGTTTACCTACGTGTGGTTTACAATTTTCGATTTTTCCGTTACACAGAGTTTAACAACTGAAATTGCGCAACGCTCTACACAGAGTTCCGATGTAAACCAGTTATGAACAATAGCATGTTCAAAACATGCGGAACTTCCACGATCTTTTCCTCAATTGGAATTATTCGTCAAAACAAAAAGATGAGACTTAGGCCAGATATTAATTATTTATATGTTTAAGAATCTTGGTTTAACAAACAGACAGATGGGCTACTGTGTTTCATTACAAGGCGGCAAAACACTAAAAAATATTAAGCAAATCTCTCTTTTGTTACAGTTTATTAAAAGAAACTTGATGTGTATTATTAAAAAACAAAATTATGATATAATAAGAACACATTCAGCAGCTTAAATAG
>NW_013671864.1:16474-44224 GCF_000517525.1 Limulus polyphemus | reverse complement strand
GGTCACAAAGTGGCGGCAACAGTGTGTGTGTGTAATTGAACTGAGTATTGTTGAAGTCGAGCACGTGAGACGTTCGTTGAGAATTATAGCGTTTGTTGAAATTAAGTGTATCGCAAAGTTATATTCAGAAAGAATAAAACAGTTTTATTTAAGAAAGAACTTGTGTCGCTAAAGTTTCGTCGGAACGAATTTACGGAAAATTAACTAACGAACGGAGGCGTAACATTGTTAACCAGAGGTGCCAACAAGTAACAAACAAAAATAATGACATTTTTTAAAGCGTTTCGGGCGTTTCAAAATTATTTCTGATATATATGTGTGTGTGTGTGTATCCTAAAGCTTTTTTCTGGGCAGTGGGACATTTAATAAAATTTAACGAACTCTTGGCAACCCTGCTTATAAATGAACAAAGCATAAGGATACAAAACAGTTCTGTAAAAGTAGCAGTTATGAACCGCGCCTACCTTAAGGTATTTGCCACCCTAAGCACAGAAATGTCTTGCCACAATCATATCCAAATATTCTATTGGTTTTATGTGGACTAAGACAGACTAAATGATACAGCACTCTTATCCACGGTACAATATGTCTACGTATTCTTATGTGCAAAATAAATGAATTTAGTTTAACTTTTAAGTTTGTAATTTCTGGTTATAAATCAAACATTTCAAGTGTTGAGCGCAATACCTGCACAACAAAAACGAAATTATAGAATTTTCTTTTAACGAAACGAAATCTCTAACAAGTTCTTTCTAGTCCAACGATTCGGCTACGTAATAATCAGTTATATGACTGAGAAACCAATTGAATGCCCCTCTATCATCTTAGATTTCAATAGAGTTTTGATTAGTTTCAGTTTTTAGAAGCCTCGTTCCCCACTAAACTGTAAGAGCATGTGGGAATAGAGAGATGACGTTATTTTCTACTAGGTAATAAATTGCGCAAAATTGGATCACTCCTGGTGGGATTATAACTGACAGCTGTTTGAGTTCACCAAGTACACTAATCTCTGTTGATTGAGATTTTGATCTGGAAGAGTGGTAGGGTCCATTCAGTGTTTTCATCTGAATTTTTATTTACTTTTAGATTTCAATATAACATACAATAACAGATTCCTTCAATTACTGAAAAGCGGTGTCGAATATGGTATAAACATTATTTTGAACTGAACTGAATAGGTATTGAATAGGTTCATTCTCATATTCAAAGCACATATTTCTTTTGTTTTCAACGAATTTCAGTCACTTACTGAAATTTTACATCAATCACCCTTTCTTCAACAAGTGACTTATATCTTCCAGAGCTTTTACAAACCCCTTAATATTTTTCTAAGAATCGCAGGTGAAAAGTCTAAGTGAGAGATCTCTAGTATTTTACAACTTTGTTCATTTAATATTACGAATCACGAGACAACACAAAAATTTGAAGATTCGAATATAAGCTTCCCACCTTATTGTTCCTTAACTTTCAAAGAGCGCCTTGATTTCTGCTAGGGCTAATAAAGCAAACATTCTACACCTTCAAGACAGGACATTGCAGCGTCATTAACAACAATACTGAGTGAACAAACATGGTACAAATAATATTAGTGGATTTAGTGACAGAACTTTAGACTGAATTCTACTGTTCTTGCTATTATTACATGCATCATTGTAGCCTTGCTCCCTCGTGTATTTAAGAACTGAATCCTAAAAAGTTTTTCCAGTACCAGCTCCGTCATAAAAGTCACCGAGCGTTTTGTTTCGGTGAATTCCTTAAAATATTTAATTTTGACTTTATCAGAATCTACTTTGATGAATTGAACAATCATTATCAAGTATTCTTTGTAACTCGTATCTGGAGTACAATCCAATACAACAGAGTAGTATTTTGTATTTTTTCCTAAGCTCATTATTTTGTGAATGATTTTGCAAACTATATTTAGCAGCTGCACGATTCATTTTGAATTATTTCTCAAAATATGAGTTCTCTTCATCTCATCCCTCAATTGTTTTTTATTACAATATAAAAATGACAAAAGGTTGTCGACTAACATCAAAACATTACCATCTTTATGTTCATTTAGACAGTCTGAAGTTTTTCATAGTGTTAGATACTGAGCACTTTATGATGACTATAAGTTTTTCTAATGCTTGTTTCAGAGTTTGGTCAAAGTTAGATTATTCTTTATCTGCAAAAATGCACTAGGACGTCGTACTTAACCCAGACATACAGTGTCTACCATCTGAAATAAAAAATGACGAAAGCACTTTATTTTATACACCAATCTGCACTACACTCAAACAGGAGAAAACTGGTACTTACGTTAGCCACACCCGCTTATATGAAATCAAAGTCTATCGCATGGTTGAACGACGCATAGGAGCCAGTACTGAACTCCGGTTTTAAAGGCAGAATTGGATGAGAATGGTGACACATTCCACCTGGACGAGATGTCGGTTCATAGTAGCTTAACCACAAATATCCATGAAATAACTAAGGTAAAGTTTCTTGTTCAAAGACACAACAACATGTCGCGAACAAGTTTAGAATTTGTAACCTTCCGACTGTTGCCAGTGTTTTTTTGTCGTTGTAGTGAGATCCAGACTAAACTGGAGAAGATTCTAAATCTATGTGATTCTATGATGATTTATTATCTTCTGTTATATCAACAGGTGGGGGCAGCACGGTCAGTTCAGAAAGTAATAAGCACTGACATTAAATGTGATGAATGGTTTTCTACTGCTTTGGCATTACTAACACGACAAATTTCTCTATGTTTCGGTTTAATCAGTGCTAAACTTTATATTATTTATTTTGTTCTCTCTCTTATTTTTCTTGTTCCCTTTCTTCCACTCAACTTGTCACTTTGTTCAGATTCTAATTCTCTCTTATTTTCTGTTTATTTTTTTGTGTTTCCTTATTGCTATTTTTTCTCTCCGCTTCTACAATTTATCTACCCGCTAAGCCTTGGTTATAGATAATAAGATAAAATAAAAGGAATATATTGAAAGCAGAATGATGAGAAAATAATTCTTAGTACTCATATCGTAGTCGAGGCTGTTGGGACAGTATTTTAATCTGTTTTTTAGTATTTCGCGAGTAATTATATATATATATATATATGGTATGTAACTTTTAATATTAGATGTGAAGCCAAAGAATAGAGAATGAACGAGAAGCTTTGGTACTTATTTTTGAATTTTATAAATGACATTGAATTCATAAACGTACTGGATCGTATGAAATAAAAGGCTGCTGAACAACAAGAATTGTTTTTAACATTATTATCAAACATCACATACTCTAAAATTACCTATCTCGATACGGTGTTATATTGAGGAATTATTTCAATCCAACTTTTATCATAAAATATCCCAAGGTGTTACAACACTGAACACCACATGATATGTTTTTATATAACAACTAAACCATGTGGTAAACACATGTAATTAAAGTTTTTCCTTTATATCAAATAGAAGTCAAACTACGTTAAGAATTTTGATACACTAATAAACAAAACTTGCATGAAATATAATGATAATAAAAGATAAACTTCAAAACTCACTCGCTGATAAAATCTTTCAATGTTTCTGACCAGCGTGTTTCCCTCTTAACACTAGGGGGAGGATTTCTGCGTGAAAACAATACGTATTTTATTAATAATAACATAAAAAGTAAGAATTCTAATTACCAAAGAAAATGTATCTTAGTATTTCGAAGCTATACACACAAACAGTAAAAATTCAAAGCAATATTAAACAAAAGAAAAACGAAACTATTCTTTATTTAGATGTGTAAGATTATAGATTAGATCACTAGAATATATTGTAACAGAAGAAAAAAAAATCAGCTTACATTTTCAACCAATCAGCGTTAAACTAGACTAAGAAGAAAACTTTTCCACGAAGAACTAAAATAGATGAACGTGAAGAAGTCAGTGAAATGTTCCAATGTACAATATTTATCAACATAGGCAGAGGCATCGGAACCGGGGGTGCTGGGATACAGCACCCCCACCTTTATATATTTGACATATAGCAACTGTAAATAATGTTATTATATTATTATTAAGTCTAGCCAAGCATAACCATTTTGCAAACTTCTTCTTACGCCACTGATAAGTAAAATTCATTTTTGTATTGTTGTTTTCAAGTTTGAGTTGAAATTTGTTTTAAATCTTTATATTGTCTTACATTACTGCGCCACGATATAATTGTAATTAACTGTTGAAGCGTAACTACTTTCTGCTTATTGTTGTGATAATGTGTTGGAACTTTGTCACTAAATTTAGTCTTATTATGTTATAATTTAACATCGCTTTATTGAAGTTCATAATTTTATGTCCGTCGTAAACCTTCTAACATATTAAGTTTACAAAAGCATTCCATTAGTTTGTGGTTGAGTTACTGAGTGGTAAAAAAGTAAGTTGAATTGGTGAATTAAAAGTTTGTTTATTGCTGAAATATGATCAATAATAAATTTATGTTTGATTCGATGAACAAGGAATAATATGCAGAGTTTGCTTGTCAATACTGAAAATGTGGAACTCACTTGTTAGAAAACAATCGTACCATATGTATAATTCGTTATTCATGGGACGGAACCTTAACTTAATATAAATCAACCAGAATGGTATAAAAATTGAGGAAGAACTGTTGATAAACCGGAAAAGTGTGTAAAAAATCCGCTTTTAATTATAGGTTATCAAATCAAAAGCATTACAATACATTAATTAATACAATCATTATGCATTATGCTCGATTAAAACTACTGACCTGTTAATCCGAAACATGGCGCGTAAAGCATGAATATCGCTAAGTGAGGGCACTGTGTCTGCTAATTCTATAGCAGTTATTCCAATAGACCATACGTCACATGTGTAGTTATAAGGTTCTTGAAGACAGTCACAGGATATCACCTACAAAGTGCACAGAGTTTGTTAGTACTATAAGATAAATTACATTAGGGTTGTCAATAAAAAGACAAGTTTAAGCAACAGATATTAATTAGATGTGAAACATAAGCCTCTAGATTTTAGATGATTGTAAGATATTTTTAAAGTAATTACAAAATGATGATGTATTTCAAAGATGTAAATCAGTGTGATATCTGCGAATTTGGAATATATTCATATATAAATGGGTCCAAATATCCACATAAGTTGATGATATTGCAACCATGATGTAAATACTTTTTAAAGAGCCATTAAGATACTTCAGTCATGAAAATTCTTCTGTGGCTCAGGAAAAAAATATCTTTGTAAAACCAAAAACTTGGTTTTTTTGTGGAGAAGAAAAACAATGGGGAGAATTATTTCTTTAAGATATGGTCATGCAGGTGTATAAATATTCACAGATACAATCATTTAGTTATCAATAATATTAAACATCTGATGTAAAGTCATTAATGAGATTAACAAAGTTCTCACTGTTGGGCTAATTTGCTTGTTACTAATACTGTCTTTTCTGTACATTCATAAATGGTATCATAAGTTCATTCTTCTTTCTCGTAAAAAACTAAGTCTAAATATTAAAGTAGTTGTGCATAACTATCGGATTTCTGAATATGTATATATATATATGTGTGTTTAAAATATGTCCCACTCTGCCTCAGCAGTGAGTTTCAGGGAGAATAACCCTAAAATCTGAGGTTCGATTCCTCGCTGTGGACAAAGCGCAGCCAGCCACTTGTATAGTTTGAAATTAACAACAATCAGTGAACCTTTAAAATATTATAAGTTGTTTTACTTATGTGTATATTAATTTCTACCTCAGGAGCCATCCAATAGGGGGAGCCCACAGAAGACTGTGCTTTGCCGTTCGTGTTCTTTACTGAAGCAGAAAGACCTGAAAATATACAATATACATATACATCTATATCAAGCTTGATCATAAACTCCTCCTTTTAAAAATAAAAGTTTATTTATAAAAGAGTTGGATTAATTGTAGTTTAACACGTATTCCTTATGCGAATTTTGTGGTGTTATTATGATAATATGAAACATGAATTGCGTCCATGCAATATAAAGCTGGTACCGACCGGAAATGTGATTCAAAACAAATAATAAGTTTTATTTTAATGAACAGATAAGTTTCAAAAACTTGTTACATTAAATTAAAGAGCTTATATGAAATTAGTTGATACAATTTAAGTATATGTACATCTTCAAAAACTTATTAGTCTCTTAACTCTCAAATAGTTAAGCGTGTTTATCGCCAATTTATAAACAAAAAATCTGGTAAAAAATTCCGGTACTTAATTTCGTTGAATTACATGTTAATAAAACCATAACTTAACATATAGGTCTTTTTACTAATGAAAATACATGTACTAATAACGATGTTCATTTTAATTAAAGGTTCTTTCCGTAAACCTAAACGTTATTCCATTTCCATTTAATAAATCCGTGTGTACTTTTGAACAGTTTTGACAGACTCTGCTCCATTAATGGTAAATGTTATGAAGGAATTATCCATTAACACCACACAGCTGACGTAAAAATGTTGATGCTAATTATTTAAAGTAAAAATAAAACTTACCAAAGTCAATTAATTTGACATATCCCTCTTTAGAAAACATTATATTGGCAGCACGAATATCTCTGTGGATAATGCTGTTTTCATGTAAGTACTGCACAGCCTAAAAACAACAAACTTCTATAACCAATCACATGTCCACTTTCAAAATTTCACCATAAAATAACCACAGTACTTTTACCATTAAAAGTCATTTAAATTATTCTATAACTTACTTGTACAACATTTTTCCAACAATTTAAATGGTTGAATAATAGGTGACACAACGATCGGAACGGTCATGGGTCTGACTTGACTTACCGGTATATCTGAGTTCCAACAGTTAAATTAATATACATGTATCATGTATAGTAAATAATACTTTACACCTATTTATATTCAGTGAAGTGTCGTGTTAGAAGATAAAGTCCAATAAAAATGAAAGTAATGTAATAAATCAATTCGAAACATTTATACTTTTCCATCATAATAGTTTGCGTATCCTGTACGATTTCTGTCTGCAGACTTTATGAAAACGAAACAACGTTTCGAGTGAAAGAAAGCAGAAGTTTACTCGCAGTTTCATTTTTACACTAATTATTACAATTTCGTTATGCTACAAACTTGTGAATCCAAGTTCATTTTAAAGGTTTATAAAATTGAAATTAATGTATAATGTATCTATTACAGGCAAGGATCTGTAAAAATGGGATTTTTAAGTAATTCAAATGAATGTATAACTTAGTAATACAACATCATTCAAGTCATTTAAATGAATGTATAACTTAGGATCTGTAAAAATGGGATTTTTAAGTAATTCAAATGAATGTATAACTTAGTAATACAACATCATTCAAGTCATTTAAATGAATGTATAACTTAGGATCTGTAAAAATGGGATTTTTAAGTAATTCAAATGAATGTATAACTTAGTAATACAACATCATTCAAGTCATTTAAATGAATGTATAACTTAGGATCTGTAAAAATGGGATTTTTAAGTAATTCAAACGAATGTATAACTTAGTAATATAACATCATTCAAGTCATTTAAATGAGTGTATAACTTACGCAATATCTTTCATGTCATTTAAATTAGTATTTAATTTACTCGTACAACATATTTAAAGTAATTTAAAATAGTGTACAACTTATACAATGTCTTTCAAGGAATTTAAATGAGTTTATAACTTACTCGTACAACCTCCTTGATTATTAAAGCAATCAAGTCTTCTTTCAAGTGAATTCCAAACCTTCTGTGTGTTGCAAGCAAGTCAGCTGCTGTCCCTTCTTCCAGAAACTATGAGACAACACAAAGAATAATGCATTCAGTATAATATAGGGAACGACCAAATTTGTTACACAAACTGTGACTAAAATATGAAGATAATTATATTTTTCCAGAACTTTCTCTATTATTAAAATAACCAGATTTATAAGGATCTTGAAACACCTTTTGTTTCTAAAATAAAACCAAGTATGATTAAGTTGTATTCAGTAATCTTTACTGTTAATCCACCTGAGTGAACGATACGTGTTACCCTGAATTATTCTATTGTTTCAGTGTGTGTAAGATTACATCAAAATTAGAATAAAAAGGAACAAATATAAAGAATGGTAATGATTTCTAAAACAGCAATATCAAGTTTGAAAATACAACTTTCAAAATGGACTAAATAAAAATAAGTTTCAGAAGTAAATTTTCCTTCCAACTTTCAAAGTCTGCTAGTATTTTAAAGGTATTTTCAAACATTTCAAACAGTGACGAATATATTAAAACATAAATGTAAGATATAGCCAAATATCAAGCTATATTAGATCCGTTAATATTTAATAATATCTATTTTCAAAACATAAGTAATTCTATGTCTTCTGTTCCATTCCAAAGAACAGATATTTCAGAGGTACAGTTTTTTTATTGAAAATGATACATTTTCTTTCAGACATAAAGGTTTAACTATTGCAACTGAAGAATTCAATTTTTCTAAAAAAAATGTGAAGGAGGTATAAAAGAAATTTAGCCGTCAGCTCTCTCGGTTTTTGTGAAGATAAAGAATAGAAATAAATACAAAGAAACCTTATACCTCAATTCCCAGCCATACTTCATTGTCAGATTCTCGTTCCCCACGCTTGAAGAAAGCACCACGGAATTCGGGGAAAAACTGGATTCCATTGACAGCTTTATAAATACGATATTCAGTTTCGATATCAAGTAGATTTTCCGCAATGTGTCCTATAATCTTCAGCGCTACCTTCTTGTCTTACAAAGGCAATGAGAAAAGAAGAAAAATGGGCAATAAATAGTAAGTATGACGAAATAAGATCTAAAATATTGAATAGCTGCAGTATTTTTTAATGAGAACCAAAACTATAACTATTTGTTACTCGACTGAATAGAAAGTGAAGCAACCATATCTGACTTAGATTCACATATGTGTTTTTGAAATGCCATATCTGGAGATTTGCGAGAAGTTGACACAATAATCAGATAAACCATAGCTGAATAGAAAGTGAAGCAACTATATCTGACTTAGATTCACATATGTGTTTTTGAAATGCCATATCTGGAGATTTGCGAGAAGTTGACAGAATAATCAGATTCTTTAGTCAGTTTATTTCTTCGCTCATCACTGCCTATATTTTATATTAATTTATTTATATTCTTAACAAAAAATTTCCACACTCTTAACATATTCTGTTTATGATAAAATCCCTCATATTGAAAATAGTCTACTAAATTATTTTAAGAAGTTAATACACCTACAAACTTAGACCACATTAATATATCAGTGTCAAACTGTAAATTTTATTAAACGTGGATCTGCAAAATAATTTAGTAATGAGATAATAATAGTACAAACCAAATAATATAAGTAATAGAACTATGAAACTTCAAAGTTACAAATGGAAAAATAATGAACTAAATCAGAGAATGAATAAGTTAGAACAAAAAAGTTTTTGAATTCAAAAATACCACGGTAGTATAAGTTGCGGAAAGACGAGTTCGTTTTCTTGGTCACTACCTTGCAAGTATGATAGCATTGATTTTCAGGCGTTTTTCCTATGTGGCAATTTCAACCTGAACGATACCTTATGGCCAGATCAGAGACCCATGAGATTCAGGCAAAGTCTTCCCTAATTTAGAACTACGAACTACAGGGAAGATAAACACAGCAACACCCTCCGTTTACACGGTTACTCTTTATCAAATAACGGAACTGATTATCATAGTTATAACGCGCCCATAGCTAAAAATACGGAGCTTGTTCAGCGACATAGTACAACTCTAACCTTGGATCTTTCCATACGCAACTTGACATACCTGGCATATACATATGTTTTTGTTGTTATTGATTGTCATCAGTCTCGTAATTAATAATGTATAATTTCAGTCGGATAAAACTAAAATTTAACGTTTGGTTACAAGGTCTGCCACATATTTATATTTCCTAAATAGATCTAATGATGGTTTTCTGTAAATTGAACGAAAGTGGTAAAAAAAAAAGACAAGAGAACCCACCATACGCAAGCAAAGAACTTAGTACATGTATTGTATACAAATAAGAAGTATATTAAGCAACAGTCAAACTGTGTGGGAATAAATAAAACATAATCTATTGTACTGGCTAAGAAATGTGATGAAAATAACTTGTGCTTCATTGCATACAATACTTTAAACAACCTTTACGCATATCCATCTTTATTGTTTTATATATTGTTAAAATGTCATATTAAAAAGCTTAATCCCATTCTCTAGTTCTGGCCTACGGAGAAGTGTTCTTTAAAAGGGGCAAAAACAATCATATGTATTCAAGATTGTAATTATAAATTGTCTTAGAAATATTTTCACATCGAGTTTTTCAATGTATTTTGCCTGAATTATTATTTTTTGTTTACAAAGCATAAATAACCAAAATGCATTTACTAAAGACTCTTATATATAAATAAATGGTTTTTCTTATTGCCTTATTTATACTATCTTCTCGTATATCTGAAACAGAGTGCCATAGCTTCAAGCACTAACATTTTTAAGCAACAGGAATTCATAAAACTACCTTTTTTAGAATACTGAAAAAACTTAGTAGAAAAAAAAAAGAAAACAACAAGACGAACAATGACTTCTTACTTGCTTGCTTATCGATCGCTGAGTATACGGTAGCATAAGTTCCTGTTCCAACGAGTTCTTGTACTTCAAACCGATCACCTGGATCAGGCAGAGTCTCAAATGGTAAATGTTCACTGATACACTTATACTCCATGTTAAAGCATTTAACAAAGCTACACATATATAAATATATGCACGTTAGCAGTCTGTTTTAGTGATATATACCTGTATAACACAGCAACAAGTAGGATCACAAGTCAGGGAGTAACTGAAAGTAACAGACCAATATATATATATATATGTGTGTATATATAAGTACGTTAGCTATCTGTTTTAATATGTACCTGTGTAGCACAACAACAGATAGGACGTCATAATACAATTTTTTATTACTAAAAAAAGCGACCACAGATATTAGTGAAGCGGAAATGAAAACTTTGGTTCCTGACTGCTTTTCAGGGTACGGTTACAAATAGCTGCTATCGTCCTTAACTAGATGATGCCACGCACGTGTACTTCTTTTTCTCAACCAATAGTAAATTGATTACAAACCCACAAAAGGAATCTCATTATGATCCAGAAATCCCACACGCTGTCAACGTTACATAAAAGAAGGGTATTTGATTCTTGGGCAAGTCTAATAATTTCACTTATTTGGCTTCCTTGTAAGCCAGTTGGTAATCTTATGTTTTAGTCTCGTGACCACGCGGTCAATTCAGCTGCTGGCCTTTACATACTTGGAGATATGAACAGTGATTGTAAGGTTTCGGAATCCCTTGTAATTACACTTGTAGAGGTATACAAGTATTTCAAACACGACATTCCAGTCTATCTGGCATTATGTGAAGCGTTTGACCATAGTTTGCTGCTTACGAGATTAGCTTTCATAAGAATATATCCTCTGCTTAACCTCAAAACCAACGTTCACTAATAGAATTGTATACGTTTTTTAATGAAGTGTCAAGGCGAACGAAGATACCATGATTCACTCGTCCGGTATTTTTATAAGACAGGCGTTATGCTTTGTTCATTATTTAACATAAAATATTATTTGCTTGCAGTTATATCATACTATTGAACGTTGGTGGGCCTTTTGTTGTTATTATCAGTCTTTTGAGGGAATTTAACATAAAAAGTTTCGTTGCAACTGAACTATCTTAGAAATCAATGATTAATAAGCGTCAAATTTTATCTAATTCCCTTTTCACGAGTTTACTTGCTTTAAGGTTATAGCTTCATGGTTTCCCTCTATCTCACTCTTTTTTTTCTAATGTAAGTCATATATGCTATCATATATTAAACGAACACAGCAAATTCTTTCAACTAGAATAATTAAGCAAACTACTGTATTATTTTGTAAGGGTGATATCCCAGGTCCTCTACATCCGGGTGGTGGTTGTCCTTATAGTAGAGCTCTAGATTACGGAGCTGGCGAACCGGGTTCGAATACGTACGTTATCACAAAATATTCCCGCACTGTAATCTGTGGGTGCGTTCTAAGAATGAAATTCAAAGCCCTTAGTGCGAGTGGTGAATACGTTAAATCTAAAACTTCTAATACTGTGTATAGTATTTCGAACTCTATGTGCCAAGGAAAGGTCTCCAGAAACAAAACAAAAATTGTGTGTTATAAGTTTACAAATAAGTCGTATTACACTGGATGAAACATTTAAAGGATAGGCGGAATTTATAATATTTTAGTTATGATAAGGCAATAGTATACTAAAATAGTGTCAATCACCCCTTCCCTTAGTTCATTGTGTACGAAATTTAGGAAAGTGAGGATCTGTCATGTGATCTGAAATTAAATGATTGGCCATTCAACATATGCTCATAAATGAACATTCTGTAGGGGTTGCATTTCGTTTCAGTGTGGAGTATAGCATGACAAAGAGTGATGTTAGGAAAATACGTAGGTTCATGAAATCAATTTAACACAAAAATACAATACCCTAAAACCCGAGTGCTTTCGAAAGGAAGACCTTTCTCCATCAGGGGCAAACTAGGAACATGTTGCTCATATTACATATTTATAATTAGATTGTTGGTAAGGCTCTGATATATCCTCAAGATTACTCTTCTAAGAGAACTCTTTTTTCCAAGGCATATTAGTGTCTGGAGTCACTTGTTGAGATGGGAAACATACCCCAAAAGCATCCTACACGGGCTTGATGGGATCGAAGTCCAGTAAGTTTGTATATTTCAAGGAATGTGTTGACAATTTTAAAATGGTGGAAGAGGTCGCTATCATCCATTAGGTTAACACATGGCATAACAAAAGAACGTAGGATGTGGCCCCTATAGTTTGTGAAATTAATAGTGGTATTCTACAGGATGTAGAGGATGTTACATCCACCAACGCTTAATCATGGTCAGAGTATACTTCCACCAGTGTAATGAACACTTTCCTGTAAGAAAATAGAGTTGAACTTGGTTCCAGTTTCCTTCTAAATAAGTATTCGCCTGCTATCCGGTTGCATGGTGAAGTGTGACTTATCTGTAAAAAGAATATTACTTCATATATGTAGATCCACTGGACATGTTCTTAGCATCATTATAGGCAAGCCATTGTTTTGTAATTTGCTGTAGATGGAATGCATCTCACTAGTCATTTAGCAAACAACCTGGTCTTTGTAAAATCTCTTTCTTAGTATTTGTAAATTGGAAGGTATCCAATTGCAGCTGCGGACGTCTGGTTCAATCTCGGAGCAGATGCCCTTTGACTGGCCTTTAAACTCTGTGATGCCCCTCAACGTGACAAGTGAGATAAGATTGTGTGAAATCATTTTAAAAGCAGAGGCTGAATAACTAATATCTACATTTCAGATCACGTGACTGATAATCATCTTGGTGATTTTTACAACAAAGCAGTGAGAAGGTGATTGATACTGTATTACAAATTACGATTATTCTTTATTGTATTGTATAGTTAATCAGGATACATGTGATCAAAGATGCTCTTCATCGTAATTAACCGGCAATAATAATTGTGTAGCCAGCATTCTGTTTGTTGTATGGCCTAGTAGAATTTACAACATACACTCTATTTATATGGACGATATTATATTCTAAATGTTCCTTAATTGCCTCATATACCTTAAAGAACTTCATATATTTGGAGACGTCGTTTTCATAAAGGTTATTCTCAAAACAACACAAATTAACTGAGCAGAATATGACATAGTTCAACCAATTACATAAAGTTATTACGGAGAGTACCTTTCTTTGGTAAAATCGTATCAATGATTCTATGTACATGAAGTCTAATGTAAAACTGAACAATTTACAAGAAAAGGTGGATTACATATTTCTGTAATTAAGAAAAGATCTTATAAGTTAAACGGCCAAATCACACACCTCTAAGTTCAGGCATTGTAGTCCCTAATTGTGAATCGTTAACCAAAGGGAGGAAAATCTCACACCAGTACTAGCAGCTTACACAGCTACTCGTAACCAAATAACCGGGTTGACTGTCACTTATGTAACGCTCCTACAGCTGAAAGTGCAGAGTGTATTAAGCGGCATATGGTAGGCTCGAACCTTGGATCTTTCAATTCACAGTTCGCCAGATTATATCAAAAACAAAATTAGGTAACACTCAATGAGTCGGCTTCTGCCTTTCTAAATTCCTTAAATGTCCCTGGATATTGTATCGAAATATACAAATGTTATATTACAAGAACAGCATTATTATTGTAATACTCTAGCCATGCATGCGATTAATAAAACAAAGACGCTTTATAATTAGATAAGTATTTAGATTATTTCTATACTACTTAATAAGCTTAGAAATTATAATAATAGTGAAATGAAAGTTGTTACAAAATTCAAATCTATGGTGATCTAAATGAACAAGTTAAACGCACAGTTACGAAAAGTGTACAGTTGTTTTTGAGTATATATAACATCAAACAAATAACTACTAGATCATAGAAATATTAGTTTTGTACTATCTCTTTTAAAAGTTTTACGCCTCGATAAAAATTTGTTCTGTGGCTTCTTCACTATTCATGTGATACTTCGAACATCTTTACAATTTTCAAGAAACCTTTCATGTATGAACTATCTGCAGCATAGCAACGAACGCCCCTATTTCATGTAGTGTTAATGTGTTGTCAAACCTACGTTCTTTAGTAAAGCAGTGGTCTGCTACATATAAGGGGACACATAAACACTTGAGTCTATAAAACATCTTAAAACAACATAATTTATATATATCTGGGAATGTGTGAATAATTAGAAATATACCAAATTCTCCTTAAAACAATGAACATTCTAGATATCATGGTACAAATAAATGTTTTTAAGAAATACCAAAATCTTGTATATAATAATGCACTTGCTAAATTGATAGAAGAAAGTGCAATCGAATTAAAACTAAAAGTATATCAATGATACGAATTTTTCCTGCTAGATTTGAAAGACCAGTACAAGTGTAAGAAGTGCTGGAAAGACATTACGAATAATCTGAGTATCAGTTAAAAACATTAAGTTAGTATTAAACATATCATTCCCCCTTACTCCACCGCTCGCCACTTCATTTGCAAATTGTTTTTATAAATTGTGATGAGCTCCCTGTCGAGTTTCGACCATTCTTATTTCACTTCACAAACCGAGATGCAAAAACTAAGCATAAAAATTCTATAAATTATTTTTTTAACATTCTTTTTCTTTGAGCTTCTTCATTACGAAAGAGATTTTTTCCGCATTACTGCTGACTCCAGGATTTTCTTTAGTTTCTAAGGATTGTTTTTACATAGGATTTTATACTGATCGAACATGTAGCACACTTTTGGCACAGTATAATATACGAGCTGTTTTTCTTTTCTTTGTTCTGTTGAGCCCCCCAGTGGCACAGCGGTATGTATGCGGACTTACAACGCTAGAAACCGGGTTTCGATATCCGTGGTGGGCAGACCACAGATAGCCCTTGTGTAGCTTTGTGCATAACTAAAAACAAACAAACAAACAATTTGTTCTGTTGAAACTTCGAATAGAACAAATAGCGTATGTCCCCGCAGCCCTACAATTGCAAGTGAGACCGAAGAGCCTGACAAACTTAAAAATTGCCGACAAGGAGAATAAGTGTAGAGGGACCAATTACTTTTTTTATGCAGGTAGGGAAGCATCTTTTGTAGTTAAGTCGCCGAAAATAACCAATGTTTATCTCACTAGGCGTTATGGAGGAAAAAAAGGAAAAATGTTTGGAAATGAGTGTTTCAATAATCTTAGATTATTGTGTTGATAATATCCTTTTAATTATATTAGAGAAAATTCAGTTTTTAAATTCCAGAGCGTGGTGGATATTCAGAATTGTATTTTATAATCTTCAAGTTAAATTCAACTTTATATCTATATAAAAAAAGCCATAAAAATCATGTAGCTTGTAGAAGTAACCGTTTCCGTAAGATTAATAAAAATTGTTTACTTTAAAACATTGAGCTGGTTTATATGTACGTATGTTACTTTCCTTATAGTTTATCACATAATGTATAGGAACAGCCGGTGTTCATGGAAGAAACCCCTACTACAATATTAATGTAATTTAAATAAACTTTAAAACTTCAAATGAAATATATTTTATTTCGAGAGTTTGTTTGCTTGTAATTAAGCACAAAGCTACACAATGGGATATCTGTGCTCTGCCCACCACGGGTGTCGAAACCCGGATTCCAGCGTCGTAAGTCGGCAGACATACCGCTATGCCACATATCGCTAGCTCAGTCCACTGCGGAATATTTTATGATCAAAAACATTGTTAGTGAATAATGAAGCAACTGATGAAGTAAAACAGAATGACTATAGAAACTTTTCGATGTTGGCCTGTTACTCGTGATTAAAGCCAATTTTTTATTATTGTTGTTGTTAACTTACCTTAATTCAACTGATATAAGTTATTAACTCATTTTTAATATTTATTTCGAGAGATTAACCTGTATCGGAACTTCAACTGTATACTAAAACTAAGTATCGTGACATATGATCTGATATTAAATCTTCTTTGAAGTCATGAGACTTTGGTTGTGTGTAGGTGATTTTTCTAGAAGCAATTGAAGCATATGCCTGCGAAATAACTGAGGAACTATGCTTGGAGCAGTAGGGTAGTTTTTACTTTGTTCGATTACAGATATGAAACAAGAAAGTTTGGTCGTCTTTTCTTCCTCAAAATCATATAACACTTGAGGTTCTCTCATCCGTACTATTTGTTATTTGAGTTTAATTACCTTATCGGAAATGCTGTGGTTTATGTTTTAACACACACAGAACTAACCGCCAACAAGCAACTAGAATGTTGATATATGATGAAAATACACGCAAGCACATCGGAACCCGAGAACAAGCTCACTAGACACTGCAGGTTACGTATTAATGTCATGTTCTTATTTTAACACCATTGTAACACCACATTTGTTCTAATATTCTATGTGCTTACAATATAATATTTACCAGTTTTTCCCTTCTAAGTATTTTCATTATCCATTTATGGTATTGCAATACTTAAAGGTTACAGTGTTGTCCGTCTTAACGTACATAAAATTTTTAATCAAACTTTTTATTGTCAAAATTTAAACTTTAATTGTTTTCTAATTAATACTTTTGTCAGGAGAAGATCGTCACATAAATAAAGGGTTAACAGTTGTTGTTGTTGCTTTTCGAGAAAATAACCTTAATCTTAAATCAGTTTTACTATTCTAGTGCTAGAATCTTAGTTTTGACACTTTAATTAATCATGTTCTACATAAATTTCGAATGTGTACTTACATTATATGTGATATAAAAACCTACTATATGTTCTAAATACACCATCCACCTGTACTTGGGTTATGAAACTAAAACGCATGATATTTTAAATGTTTGCATTAAGAAGCCTCTGCTTACAACAAAAATTATAATAAAATATTTTATTAAATTCTAAATACCCCATCAAACCTGTACATAAGCTATGAAATGTAGTATGGGGCTTTACTACATGCATTTCAATTCATTTGTTAAAAATGTAGAATTTGTAAAATAATGTTGTTTTTCATAGTTGCATTTTCGAACGCAGTGAGACGCTCAAGTGAGTTACTAATTTTAACTTTTTTGTAAGTTTAAGCGACGTTTTGCATGTAAAATACAGCTTGTTTGCTTCTCTTACGGGAATGGTAGCACTTAATTAACGACTTAAGTCACTCATGTCAGTGAATAAGACAATATCTGCTGAAGGTCACACCCTTAGTTTGCTCATCTTGCTACCAGTTGAGCTAACAAAAGCCAATCGTTACGTGAAAAAGCCGTGTGGCTTATTAGCATATTTAAGGCCGTGCTTGGGGTTTGAGACATCAGATTTGTATGTGTATTAGAGATTTTTATGTGTTCTCTGATCTCAGTGAGTATTCAACAGAGACCTTTCGGTTTCTGCAGTATTTTCTTTGTTTTTAAATTGTATTTACAGCAAGGGTCCACGTGTCTCTCAAGCATGTAATATTTTCGAGTGATATCCGTTAATAGCAGAAGATTCGACCATAAAAAAGTTGTGGAGTAGTCTGTGTTTGAAAACTTCAGTGAGGTTACTTGTGCGTGAGAAATAATGAGACTTGGTAAGTTTAATAAAATGAGCACAATCTTTATTATAAAACAAACAACACAAAATGCAATGTACTGTTACGTATCTGTTTGTTTGATAACTTCCCGTAAAAATTCTTTCCAAGGAACTTCAGCAATACAAGTCCTTTCTTAAATAAAACTAGTTTATTCTTTCTCAATACAACTTTGCAATACACTTAATTTCCACAGACACTTTAACTTAAACACACGCTATAATTCACAGCAATTTACACAATTTACTTACGGCTTGACTCGATTATATGTCTCTATATCTGTCTATCCGCACTTATATCTCCGCTTTATTTGCCAGGCTTATATATTAAAATAGAGGGCGCCTAGAAAAGACTGGAGTTGCCAGGAACAGTCATGATTCTTCAAGAAACTCCAGCGTGCATGCTTTCAGCGTCACATGACTTCCATTGTCGTAACAGTTCTATATGATATAAACTGGAGAAATAGTCGTCATTCATTGGCTCTGCCAGGCGTGTTTCATTTTGTTGGAGGTATAAGTGCTGGAAAATGCCATATAACTATTGTGTATATGGGTGATTAAGTATTTCTAAAAAAGGGAGATATGTCAGTTTTTCATATGTATGTAAGTGTTGATATTTGTTCGTTTAATTTTAAGTATTTTAAGATTGAAGTAACTGTAAGCAGTGTATATATTAATAAATTACTAATAGCTTAAGAATTGCTATAATAGTACAAAGTAATGACTGCATGTATGATTATGTAGGCCTAGTTTTGCAAGAAGGCCTGACTATTTAGTTTATAAATTGCAGGATTATTGATATTGATGGAGTAGTTTCAGTTAAAACCGATATCCCAATAAGTGTGAGATAGACTACCCTACAATAACTGCAGAGTTGGCCTAGGAAGTTATGAGTGTTTTTTGTGTGTGATGACTGACTTTCTCTCTTTGGAGGTAAAATAATAAGTCATGTCACATTTTGTATAAATAAACAAAAGATGTTTTCAAATAATAAACAGAGAAACACACTGACAAGCTTTCCTTCTCTCAAGATTGAATGCTTCAAAATCAAATAAGAAGAACTTCGAGTCTAGAAACAGCAGGTCCTGCCTGTAGATCGTCTAGGGAGGAAACTGGGTTAAGAAAGCACACCTGGATTCAAAATGTTAACTTGCTTTCTTTGTCTGGTGGACGGCATCACCTTGTGATCTCTGTTCCCTGACAGCATTGGTTGTCTGTAAGTTTCAGTTGTTGTCAAAACTGGCCAGCATAGGCTATGCCAGTTTCAACTCGTTTAACCCAGGCTCATATATAACGTTGGGATATCCCTGTGAGTAGAGGACGTCACCTACCAAGAGAACAAAAGGTGAAGTGACCAGAACAATATAATGTTAACAGCTCTGGACCACGTGTTGCTTACATGACAGTGCATAAACTGAATAATTGATAATTTGTAAAAAATTCTAGTTACTAGAAAAGGTAGGAAGCCCACTCCTCTTCCCTCTCTCTCAGTCCTGTCTTCAGACGACCGACAATTAAATTTAATTTTAAAACTAACCATCCTTTAAACTCGTGACATAATTACCTTCATCTTATTCCTAAAACATTTACACATCACAAAGACAACACAAAAACCCTTAAAAATAAATTATAATTAGTACATAACACAAGATGACTCTTTTAACAATGGGTTACAATTAATACAGATGTTACCAAAGCTTTAACAAAAGAAGAATTTAAGTGGAGTTAAAAAAACAAATTATTGTCCTTACACAGTATTAACTTCTACTATACGGAATTCTTTCAACCATGATTCAGTAAAAACAATTTGAGGTAATTGAGAATTACAATTCAAGTTCAAATGTAAATAAAAAAAGTTTTAAATTTTAAAATCTCCGTGCTAAAATAGCATATCATAATACAATGATGCCCTTCAACAACGAAATATAACATAAAATACCACTTAAAAATGAATTAACAAAGTGTTAGCACACATATACAATCACAGAAAGTAAAACCAAGAAAAAATAATAAAGAAAGGAGTTACCCAAATGCAGATACCCTGCCAACTTCAGGAGTGAATAGTCTAACATAAAGGGAAACTAAAAAACTAAGGCCCTTTAGTTGCGGCCATAAAAACAAAACTCAAAATGAACAGAAATCAAAATTATTTCACAGCTTAATACAAAAAATGAAAGAAAATCACAAAATCGAAAATTGAGAATTTTTTTAACTACAACATTAAAAACACAAGGGAAACAAAAAACAGAGAATTAATCCTTTTACAAAAATAAAATAAAAGGGTACTAAAAGTAAACCTACTGATGCACGTACTCATGGGTGCATACAAGAAAATGGTGTGATCTTACTTTGCTTGTATGTTGATGTACATACCAAACAAAGGAAAACACACATAAAACTTTAAATTCCTGTCCTTGCATGCACGAAAAAGCGAGGATTTAGTCATCACAAAATATAAAACAGGAAAAAATATACTCAGTTTATTGCATCCTCCACAAAAGTTTTGAGGCTCTGCTCCCACTCACTTCAATGCCGCCAGCAATTCTTCAGGGCCACTGTTGGTTTACAGTTGACTTCTTGAAAGCTTTCTTAAGAGCTTGCTCGGTGTTAGCAAGCCTGGTCCACAAATGACATACTTTTTCCTCCTACAATGTCAGAGAAATTGCTCTCTGCCTCAGTCAATTTTCCTATCAGTTATGGAGATCTCATGGCTTTGTCCATTCTGAACTTTCTCAAGGCAGTGCCTTTTTAGCACTGAAATCTGCTCCAGTGTTAGGCGGTGTTCAAATACTTTCAGTGGCTTATGTGGGAGCTCTACCACTATAGTCCTCTGGAGGTGGCTACTGATGCCTCTTCAAAGGAAGTCTCTCACTTACAATGGCAGCATAAGCTCTTATCAGGCGACTGGCGATCAGGGCCCTGTACCTGATGTTCAACTTTACAGTCTTCCCACTCATGGTTGCCTCAAACTCTGTTTCCTCAGGGTTTGGGCATCCCTTGAGATGCACACAGCACTGGGAAAGTCCTCTTTATCTTCCGTATGTGGTGCTCCCTTCAAAGGTGTGAGCACCTCTGTCAATGTTTACCTGGTGGTGGTGGCACACAGTGGGCCTCTTTTCTCCTTGACTTTTACTTCTTTCTTTACTGGTTATATTGTTGGGAATAATGAGGGTGACTTGAAGGCTGCACTCCCCCAGAACCATGGCTGGCCTTACCCATCAGTCCTCTACCATCAAAGATGGTTATGCAGCCCTTGGAAACTGAAGGGTTAATCCAACTACTGATGTGGTGAGCTGTCTCATATCATATGCATTGCCATCAATACATCTTCATCCATGAGCTCGGACGTGTTGTATGTTTGGTCAATTCTCCTGATTCCAGCTTTGACAACTTCATCAGTTCTCTCACACAGGAAGAATTATTGTAAATTTCACAGGGGTGCGAAGGCCTAGTAGCTTCATGAATGTGAGAGGTCCGTTGTGAGATTGGAGTGTCTAAGAACACCAGGCCTATCTGGGGAAATTGATTGCTTGAAGGAAAGAGAGGAACTGACTGATGCCAAGTACTGACCTTAAAAATAGCAAAAGTCTGAGCTCAGATGTAAAGGCTGACCAAGTTATAATTGGTCAAAGGTCAAGCCAATTGTGTAGATTAAGGGGGTAATAATGTTTAGCTACAACCTTGAATGAAGCACTGATTAAACCATATATCTACAGACTTATGCTCATGTCGAATGTCTCAATGTTGAAATTGAAAAATTCTCTTGCCATTAACAAAGTCACGGGTACACTATATTTCCCAATAACAGCACCCTCTGGTGTATTCTATCACAGTCAAACTCTTATTTATGAGTTAATTTCGGGATTAATCTCTTCATCTACGAGCACTCTCTGATTTCTTCATATTTCCTTCGTCTCACTCTAATATGATTTATTTCTGTTCTATCTGTGTGGTTGCTTCATTTGTTTTAATTTGTATAAAACATTTATGAAGGACTCTGTGTAACGTTTCCGTCATGTGGCACCTCAATACGTGTTTGGTTACTTATACTCATTTAAACATGTGTATATTTCCCATTATGCTTTAGTAAATCCTCTTGTAGTTTATATATCTTGCTACTGTATGGCCAACTTTACTAAATTAGTGTTACTTGCTGAAGCTACACTCGTTAGCGATGGTATTGCCATCTATGTGCACTTAAACTCAACGTATTTTTATTCACGAGACTTTTGAAATAAAAGTCTATTTACGAAGATTGAAATTTGTGCTGTCTTAACTACTGAATCTCAACATACTCATAGAAGGTTGAATTCCTACTTACTAGATCTGGCATACCTCGCACGAAAATCAATGTAAAATCTAGCGGGAACGAGTTGTACACTACAGAGTTCTCAACACTTCTCTAGATCTTTGGAGTAATTTCCTTGAAACATCAGACAACATTTGTATCAGAAAATTCACTCTGTGGCTCATAAAGCAGGGATTCACAACGCCCTTTCAGTCAGTAGTCGTCGAACTATTTGACCATCCTAGCTAGCTGTAAGAGATCACACAATAAAAATGTAGTGTAGTACGTACATGGTATTTTGTAAAAGATCAACCATCCATACTGACTGGAAGACTGTTGCTGGTACTTTATCTGCCAGCTAGAACTGACAACAGCTTATATTTCCATATATTCCAATTTTGGCTCTTCAAAGATTGCAAGACGAGTGTCTGTAGTTTTCTCTCCATTGTTGGACTGGTCGTGACGACTCGGGACAGTATCCTTATCTTCCACTGACTCATAAATCTCCTCCTCAGACACGTAACTTATGGACACAGCTTATCAACGTGCTTCATGCTCTTTTGTCGACCATGCATCCACTGTATCTCATACATTAGGGGATTATCTCGTCGGAGTAACAGGTACAAACCAGTCCATCCAAATTCCAGTTGCTTTTGTGCTACTGGCACATACTACAATCATAAACAGCCACCACATTGGAACGTCTGTTTCTTTACCATCAGATAATAAAATTGATATTGTCACTGTGCTGCTTTCCTGAGAGATTGTCGTATGAACTAATTTTATTTTGCCATCACTGATCTCAACCACTATAAATTCTCTTGGAAGAGCTGTCGTACTATTCCTTATGGTGAAGAACCATACAAAATATCCACAATGAATGGCATTTCTCATCCCAACATAAGCAGATTTGGCAAACAGTCCATTGATCCCTGCAGCGTTGCTATGTGTGCCATCATCACCCAGGGCAATTGTTCATTCCAATGAATTTTGTTAGGTTCAACAAACTTCAAAAGCATCTACTTGGTAGTTTGCACTGCCTTTTCTGCCACGCCATCAGACTGGAGATGATAAGGTCTAGTATCATGACACACCTAACATCTTATTCGGTAAAAAATTGTCTGTTAAAGTTAGCCTCTTGGTCCATGTGGATCTTCTCTGGTGCTCTAACTCATTCTATCGAGTTCTCAGCTAACTTATCTGCAACCATCTACACTAGTGTGTAAGATAAAGAATACACTTTGGCACACTTTGTGATGTAATTGATAACCACAACTATACATCATATGCTTTTTGGAGTCTCTAGGAATGAATCAATGATGTCTTGGGCTATCCTCTGTAAAGGAGAATCAGGAATTATCTGTTAGAGTTTACTCTATCTCAGCCAGTTCTTCCTTTGGTTGGAACAAACAGCACAGCATTCACACCAACATTGAACATCCTGACTACGTTGAGACAATTTCCATTCAACATTAGCACCCCTTGTGAATGCCACCCCTTGGTGTTCCCTGGTCCAAGCTATTTGCAATGTCAAAAATAATTCCTGTTGCAAGTTTCTGAAAAGGATCATTAGTTGCAGCATTGCTGGAGCACCCCACCTCATCGGCTGGTAATAATGGTACAGCACGCATTTTTGTTCTAAAAAATGTCTATTCTGGGTCTATTAAAGTGTTAACTTCAGCATCCAACCTTCAGTGGAGTCTCCTACTTTATGGTTTGTTGTGGTTATAACTGACACCTTGATGATTTTAATTCCCACGTGGTGCAGGATCAGAAAATTGCACAAATGGACAGGTGACATAGTCTATCCATCTTTCTGTGTTGCAAGCTTGAGTAATGAACTATGACAGTCATATTCTTGTAATGTTGTTAACCAATGCACTATCATCCCCTCTAGATTTTTAAAGTGAGGATGTTGGGGGTTGGTAGGGATCTGTTGGGTTATTAGCTGGAACTGGTGGTCCTGCTATCTTTGTGACACTGTGAGGTATGGCCAATTCCTATGCTAGTGTCATACTTGTTTGCAGGTAAAGCAGATACTTTGCTCTTCTTATCTTGAATAATGCTTCAGCAGAGGTACCAGTTGGAGCTGTGGAGAGTATCCTAATGACAGAACTTGTAGCAGGATATATCTCATGGTAGGGCCTGGTAGTCTTGCCCACTCACTGAAAGCCAGTGTGATTGCTCTGAATTCTCTTTTTTTTTGGCAGTAGCTGGCTGACATCCTCTTTGATTAGGTTTGGCCTGTTGTAATGGGTGCACCCATACTGCACCCTTCACTGATGGATTTGTTATTGCAGCTGATGCTGCATAGTTTCACCCTTCTGACATCTGGGTTGAGATTACTACTTCAAAACATGTCACAATGGACATGACCTCAATGAGGGTTAAGATTTCCTTCATTCCCAGGTGCAGCCATATATTTTCACTAGAGAGTCCTTCAAAGAACTTACTTACAAGAATGTCCTCCCAATTTGCTAAGACCATTGCTGGGTATGCTTTCTCGTGCAATCAGTGCAGATTATCTACACAGTCAGTCAGTTCCTCAGTGGTGTCCCTCTTCCTGGTCTTAAACTTGGTTTGGTAAATCACTAATTTTTACCGAGTCAAACTGGTGGCACAACAGTTGCAAAATAGTTTAACTGTGCTTGATTCAAGTAGTCAATAGCATTGACTATGTAGTTAATTTCTACCTATAGTTGTACAAGCCAGTGGATTTTCCAATTTGTTTAATTTATTGAGTGAGAGTGTAAATTCACTTGCGAGTGAACAGTAGATTTGTTTAGTGTATCCAGTACTATTCCTTTTTTAATTAGAATTGGCTCTATAGATTCACGTTAAATTGGAGATACTCTCTCTTTGGGTTAGGCTAAGTTATATAATGATGTAGGTTGCGCGTCGAAGAAAACCCACTAGCAGGAGCTTTTGCTTTAATAAAGTTTTTCACGATCCAACCACACCTTTTTTTTACCCTTCCACAATCACTTGTCCTTTTGTAATCCATGGTATTACCTTGAGTTGTGTAATAGAATATTGTTAATTGTACTGTAAACCGTGGCATCTTTCATTAAAATCTGAGTCCTGTCTCATTCTTTGGGGTCTGACTGTCACACCAGCATACGAGATCCGTGAACCTCCTGTTTTTGTCGGCTTCTCTGCTTTGCCACGAATCCTCGAGACACCACAAAAGAAAACTTTTCATTGGTAAAAAGGCAATGTTGCAAGCATGTATTAATTAAGCTCATCAGTATCTCTTAGTATAATAACTGAAAAAAGCATATCAGGAGTGGAATGATAACTTGGTACAAATATATTAAGTAATACATTATTACAAGCTTTTTATATAGTGTCAGTCAAATAGTAAAAATTCTATTTTCTAGATATATCCAGATGCAGATTTGCGATACTTGAAAAACGATGCTGTGCCATCAGTATATCCTTTATTTCCCCCTCATGTGCAAAGTGTGAAATCGAAAACGAAGTCTCTAGTGAAGAGAAAACTAGAAATAGGACATCAGCCTGAAGTGGTGTGATATGCTTGTTTTTAATGAAAATGTAATGTTTGTCGTGGGAAATTAACTGACTGACCACATTAGATGCAAAATTCATCATTGTCAAATTTGCAAAATTTTATGAAATTTTAATAGCTGTTGCAAATATATATTCTACTTGATTTTGAACGCATACATTTCAAAATAATGTTCCATTAAAGTTTTTATATTGCTTTAATCATGGAGGAAAATATTATCTTCAGTAAGTGACTATAAAATCAACGATATCTATGCTTACAGACAACTGGATGCATACCTATGCTAAGGTTTCTTTTGAGGAACCATGTTCTAGCACAAACAGTGAAGGAGGTAATGCTTGACAGCGCCATTTGAATCCTCCAGTAACTTGTTCCCCAACAAACCGATTGCTTCAAGAGAAAATTAAACTAATGAAAGACCACTTAAGTAGGCAAGATAAACAAATGCCCAACAGAAAAGAGCCCATAAAGAAGATGAAACAGAGATGAAAATGTTTTCTAACATCTCAGAGCATGAGTTTTTAAAAGAACCAAGAGAAGATAAATACGAAAGGCAACTGATTAAAATCATTGCTAAACGTTGTGCAAAGGTTACGTTTTTAACATATTGCAAACGTTATGCAATAAAGAGAATTGTTGGTGGAAGAGGAAATATGCAGTAGAGTCTAACGTAGACAATTTTTTCAAACATGTGTAAATGAAATATGCATCCTTTGGTGAGCTCATAAATTCATTATTTTTGAACGTCAATATTCTAGCTTATAGGAGTAGTATTTTCTGCACAATGTTTTAATGTATCTTGTCATTTTGGTGCAGAACTACTAAAACAGCTGGTTCCATTATTTTGTCTCGAGCATTTAAAATTATTTCATTTTGATACACTTTTATTAACTGAAATAGACCTGTTAAGCAGTTTTATCTATTATATTACTGACGTATTGACCAGTGCTCTTATCTGCAAACAATAAACTTATTTACTATTCACTGTTCAATTTGATGGGTTTAGCATTCATTCAGTATCAAATGTTATTCCTTGATAGCATTGTTTTTCTTTCGAGGATTAAAATTAATTCAAACCATTTTTATCGATGTATTTCAAGTTTAAAAGTTGTACATTATGCTATTTGACCTTGATTTTTTTAAATAAATTGCAAAATTTATATATACGTTTTGTGCAAAATTGCTATTTAATGTGTAGAAAATTAATGACAATATCAGCTTTTCGCGTAGCTCTACTGGTATTAAATGTTTTATTTCTTTGGTTACTTTTATTGAAATTTAAATATGCTTCAAATTCATTTCATGTGTGAAATAATTTGTCAATTATTGGCGTTTATGTATTTTACTGACGAAATCCCACATGAAGCTATTAAATGGTCGGTACCTTTTGTTTACTATTATAATACAAATGATAATTTAGAAATAGTATCTTATAAAATTAAAATTATTAATCTCATTTGAAGTGAACGTTGAATTAAATACTGTAAACTGGATATGTATCAAAACTTCTTGTCTCCAGATAGCACAGCAATAAGTGTGATACTTATCATGTTAAAAACATTAACTAAAGGCATTATGTCTGATTGGTCTATATTATATTAGGTCGTCAAGAAATTAATATCGCTTTTTTAGATGAAAAAATCCGAACAACTTATATATCCAAACAAAACATTTATTAGATGAAATAGTCCACGTTCTTATCGATGATGCTTTTCCATCTTACAATCAAAAAACATATCGATGTCCTTTTCA
>NW_013671864.1:13436-15677 GCF_000517525.1 Limulus polyphemus | reverse complement strand
CCCAACGTGAAGATAGGAGGAAACGGATTTCGTCTGACCAATCTACCAAGGGTTCAAAACATTTCCATAAACTTCTTTGATATTCTTTGTGGCTACAGAGGCGTTGTTTCCATTCTTGTATTCAAACAGCATTACATGCCGAATGTGTGTCTCGTCGTGTGCCATCACTATAAAAGATTAGAGTATACTAAACTTTACATATTGTATAGGCTACGCTAACGTGACGTTTAGGCAGTTCGTTTAACTATTATACGTGATGTACGTTTTCTTGGGGTTGTTAACAAAAGTGTTCTAAAACGCGACGTTAATTTCTTGATGACAAAGAGTACACAGGTGATAGGCTGTTATTTAAAACTAGCAGGTTCCCTGTCTATCCGATTGTCACTGTTCACCATTACAAATATTCTTAACGTTGTTTTGACACCTTGGTATTAGGCCTATGCTCTATATCTATAGGGTTTAATTACAAATTAACAAAACTCAGTTGTAACATTGGCAAATTTGTTTCTTATGCTTTACATGCCATCATTCTTGTACAGAGAAGATGAGCGGTAATACTGGCGCTACAAACGCAGCCATATAATGTTTTTGTTGAACAGTAAAATGTGTATTTTGTATAGAACTCCATATACAAAAGATCTTAATCACAAATTAACTTTTAATTTACATGTTTCTAATACAGCTATTAAGATTACTAGGAATTACTTTTAGGTTAACAAAATATTTTAATAATTCTAGTTGTTAAAATCATTTAATAGTAGCCTCTACCCCAGTGGCTCAGCGGTATGTCAGAAGGTTTGACACTGGGTTTCGAATTATACACCCGTAGTAGGCACAGCACATATTGTGTAGCTTTGCGCTTAACAACAAACAAACATATCTGCTCGGAGCAAGCTTGGGTATACGTCCATTGTTTGAAGCGTATTGCAAATTCTAAAAAACTGGAACGAGTAGAAAGTAAAATAGTTATAGCTTTGCATCATATTATTTCCATTTATTATGAGTATTTCATATTTTATCTGCCATTCAATTTCAGCAATTGTTCGTTAGAAAGATCCATTAGTTTTTAATAATGGTATCTTTTGTTACAGTTTAATTGTTAATTCGTAAGTTTCTTACTTTTAATTTACATAATAGTGGTTGATAAAACATTCAATTTGAATTTATCTCCAGTAATTCATATACAATATTTGTATAATGATAATGTTGGCCAACTTTGTATTTATTTATCACATTTAATGTATACTTTAAGTTAATTCTTTTTGCATTTATTTCGTGTGTTTTTTGTTGTTGTTTTTTTTCTGTAATGGTACTGTACTCGGACTACACAGTTGATCTGACATATTAAATCTGTTCTTACATTACATGATACTGACACCTTTGGTAATATTCTAAGTATTTACAAATGCCAAATGCTTGACTCTTATCTTTGTGAATTTATATGGAAAAATAGAAACAAAGATTAAGATTTATTCAAATATATATCGTTCGTTCGTAAGTGTCAACGATGGTTCAGCAAATTTCCTTCAGGTGACTTTAGCCTTAAAAACTGTGATGGCAGGGACCGACATGTTGGAATTGATATTGATGCTCCAAAGTTACTTGTTGAGTCTAACCCAAGGCAACACACTCGTAAAATGGCCCTGAAATTGCATGTCTCTCATGAAACAATACATCTAAGAAATATGGGAAAACTCCATAAAGAAGGTGTTGTCACCGGTGATGAAAAATGGATTCTCTATGCGAATATTAAACACCAAAACAATGGTTCAGACCTAGACAAAAACCACTTCCGACCCTAAAACCTGGACTTCATCCACAGAAAGTGATGCTTTGCATTTGGTGGGACATCAAAGGAGTAATTAATTTCGAACTCCTCAATCCACAGCGAACTGCCAATGCAGAGATCTATAGTTAGTAACTGGGACATTTAAATCAAGCCCTTCATCAGAAACGCCCTACACCCGTTAATTGGAAGGGTGTTCTTCTCCACGACAATGCACGTCCACATGTGGCACGTTTGACGCAACGGAAGATTATGGAGTTGGGTTGGGAAGTTTTCCTCCACCCACCATATTCTCCAGATATGGCACCATCAGATTACCATAATTTTCGTTTGCTGCAACACCATCTTAATGGGAAAACGTATACAAATGTGGAAGGTGTTGAAAAGGACATCGATATGTTTTTTGATTGTAAGATGGAAAAGCATCATCGATAAGAACGTGGACTATTTCATCT
>NW_013671864.1:1620-12436 GCF_000517525.1 Limulus polyphemus | reverse complement strand
GCTCAACATCATGAAAATTAAACCTTATTTTCAATAAGCAATCCTGAAAAATATTTGGGGGTGCTTAACTTTTTTCCAGGTGTATATTATTCAACCTTAATATTTTCTAATATGAAGTTAATTGTTTGTACATCAGTACCAAGTCAGTCTTGGTACAACTAATAATATTTAAAAACAACGATGTCTATAGATATTACATTCTCCAGTGTTGGTGGAATTACTTCAAATTTACCTTTGCAACTTGAATGAAACTAAAATTAAATTCTATAATTTGATTATTGTCATGTACTTCTCTGATTGGTCCAAAAAAGTATGTATTGGTGTATTATGGGAAGTTACCAATTAAATGTTTGTTTGTTTGTAATTATGCACAAAGCTACAACATGGGCTATCTGTGCGCTGCCCACCACGGGTATCGAAACCCGGTTTCTAGCGTTGTAAGTCCGCGGACGTACCGTTGTGCCACTGGGGGCTACCAGTTAAATAGATTTATAATTTGTTATTTTTTTTCATTAAATAAAAATGCCATAAAAATATTATAATTACACCACTGAAAATATTTTTCACCAAATTATTGTCTTCTTCATCTGGATTATGGCATACATATGATGTTTATAATACAATTAGCGTATAGCCCGTCAAAAATGACGGGTCAATAACTACCACCCCCAACCCATAGTATACCCTAATCTTACAAATCTAATAGCTAACCGAAATAAATAAATTTTGCGAAATCAAGTTTGAACAACAAAGAGGCAGAAAAGAGCAGTCGAGGCAGTCAAACGTCGGTAAGTTCCTTTGTGAGCCAATCAAAATGAAGATCATTCACGAAATGATTCGTGGCGTATTCATAGAATGATTACTGGTAAAATTCAGATTAATAACTTCTAATATATAGAAGAATCAGTGCATTTTGGTTACACTATGTTCCACCAATGGCTTTTATGTCATGTCGCTTAGCAACAAAAGTATAACCTAATATTAATAATAATATTGTTTTTAGTCTGTGTACTGAAAGTGTAAAATGAAATGTATAGACAACAAAACTGGAAAAACCGTTGATTAAAAAGATTTATTTTTTGTTATTAACAGAAAATAGCTTCATTCAGAAACGATTTAAGTTTAAAATTGAATCGACATTTTTACTTTCATGACAAATTTTGTGTACTTGGCCTTTACTTTAGGCTTATTATACCGACACTCACTATACCTATAAGGTTTCACGGCACCCTTGCATCACCGTCGATAAAATCGTAATGGGCAGATAGTAATCAAACTATTCTATCTGGATAAATGCATTTTGGCTTTTATGACTCCTCCTATTTCGAGAAATCATGCGTGACGTGACACACACTGGCTTTTATATAAGTTAGATTTCTAGCTTTTATTTATGGGCCATAGCGCATGATACAATTCTTATAACACTATTTCCAATCTTTTGTTTCATTTTTATCCTTCTGAATGTGGACTAAATCTAATTTATAAAATTTTAAGATAAATTCTTCCAGTCTTGTAAATATGGATGAAAATCCAATACAATTTTCACTAGATGTTATGTAACTTTTTTTTATCTAAACTAATCCTGAACATATTTCACTACCTAGTCTTCCAGTCTTCTGTGTATTGATTAGCTGGTATGTACATTGTTTTCCTGATGCAAATTTGCTTTAAAGTAAATCAAATACCACAGAAACCGTACTCTTAAAAGTTTCTGGAAAAACTGTCCACTTTTAATAACATCTTTACAATCTAAAAGTTATGATCACAAAGTTGAATGCAGATCCACAATAAATCTACTACAAATGATTTTACATCTCTGTGAAAACCAATTACAGCTTAAACTGATGGCTTTTACCACAACTTATATTTTACATGATACACATTTTTTACACAACACTGCTAAATTCATGTTATAAATATTTAAACAAGCATATACAACACCACAATAATCAACTGGTAAAGAATGGAGAGATATCGCATAACACAAATTTAAAATTATTACAACTGACCACAAGCCTAGAACTATACATGTATATATATATATATTTTTATTTATTTATATACACAGATTATATTACAGGCAAAACTATTACAACAGGAATCACTAATTATACTTCATCTGAGCACACCTTAGATAGTGACAGATACAATTATTTTCTGACTTCTTTGCACAATCCCCCCCCCCTCCCTAGTTAGAAATAAATAGAATGTACAAGCTGGAGATTTGATTTTGTGTACTCCACAATTCATGGTTACAATTTTTAGAAATTAGGCTGTTACTTGAAATAATTTTGTTGTTTGAGGAAGCGTTTACACAGCTACTTATTATTCTTTTAAAATAATTTCTATAAAAGTGCTGATGGATGTGCAGTATAAAACGTGTACTCAAAAATTTAAATCTTAAAGAAAGGGATTTTCTCTTGAGATTTAAGATTGAAGTTTGGTGTTTGCTTTTTCTTTAAAATATGTCTGATAAACTAATATTTTTTATAAAAACCTTTGTTAAATCAAGCTAAGTCAAAAACACATTTTCATATAATTTAATACTCTTGGTATTAAAAAAAAAGGTTGTGAAGTTTTATTATAATCAGTGAAATGAGATTAACCTGGATTGTCTGAACATAACACATTCATAAGTGCAAAACGTCACTTTTAATTCTCCTAAGGATGAGATTTTGTATATTACTTTATCAATAGGAATCTTACACAATAAAAAAATCAAACAAAAATAGCCACTTCACATCTTTAAAATTATATTTTTGTTAATCAACTTGAACATTTATTTGTAATATAAATCTACACTTCATTTACCTGTGTTACCCAATTCAAATTTATTAGGCTTTTGCAAAAACCCATCTTAAACTTGTTATCTTTCAATTTAATTACTAAGGCCATAATTTTCATTTGCTGTTAAAAGTTCAATATGATAAAAGATTTTGAAATTAAAAAAATAAGCTTACAAACAGTTAGAGAGTATACTAAACATCTATATACATAACTTGAGCGATTGTGATATTAGGCTGTTTATTCAAATCTTGAAGAGTCATAAACTACATAACACTAAAACTGTGTTTTTCAATAATTTTAACACTGTGTTAATGAAGTCCAATTCTGAAGTATTATTTTATATACAAAAGGATTAATCTAGTAAGTAACAGTGATATTCTAATTTATGGTGAGTTATTCAAATTAATTCTGTAAAATTTACTAGAAATATTCCAAGCTTGAATCACAAACAAACTACTGAAAGCCACATCAAAATTCTGTGAAGAATACCTTTGAGAAGCACACTTGTCATTAACTACCTGAGAAGATGGACAGACTATTTTATATTTGTTTTCAGTCACAACTTGAAGTTATCTTTAGTGCATGCTAAGCTTTTCTGCACTATTTATAACTTGCTGACTCTACAAACATATGCAAATTTATCTGATTGTTACTCTATATACAAATATGAGTATGAACCTTTAATGTGTTGTGCATGCAAAGTTTAAAGTAACAAAATTCAAAGGTTTAATGTAATAAAAATTCTCAATTACTATCACTCATATACCACTCTCTAGTAGTAAAGACATTATCTATAAAAACATCTATATAAATTTACCAGATCTTTTTAAAAGTACAATGTTCTTGATTAATCAATATGTTATGAGCTGCTTGACTAAAACACAATCTAAACACACTAAAGACTTAGCCATGTAATGTTTATGTTGAACAATAAAATTTGTACTTTGTATAGAAAAATGCACTGTTTCCCATCATTGTTCCAATTAAATGTTAAATAAAAAACAAGCTGAAAGTCACTATTTCATATGTATATACAACAGCATTTGACAAAAGTAAACTGAAATTGTAAAAACTTCTATAGTAATATCATAAACAGTGTCACTATTTCATATAGTGCTTAATAGATCGCTCTATATTTAAACGATGACTGACTTTTTTAATGCCAAGCCCCATTAGATCATTACTGTCAATATTAATCAACTTTGCACCTGTTATTCCCGCTTCTACAAAGCGAGCTTTGTATTCAGGTAAAAATAAACTTTCTAGCCAGTCTGAAACATCCTTGTTATTCCACTCTAGCAATGGCTTCTGGTGAAATGCTTTATGGATTGACTTCATCACTACTTTATCACCAATACTTTGTACTGGAGAAGAAGTTAAACGATTCATGGGAAATCTACTTGAAGGGATGCTATATGGTAAGACACGGGTTCCTAACTGCTTCACCATAGTAGTGGCTAGATGAGGATCCTTATCATTCATTTGAGCTTTTGATGGACTTCCCATGTATGCCATGTCACTGTGCTGTGAGGTTTGAACAACCTTGGAGCCTGAAACTGTCTGATAGGAATCATCTTTGTAAGAATAACTAGTCCTCTGAACATCAGGAGATCCCATTTGACCAGAAGAGTTACTAGCAGTGGATGAAAATCGTTGGACATTAGACAAAACCTTTTTGGCAGATTTTCTTGCACTGCCATCAGAAAATTCAAGAGGTGGTGCAATCATTGATGAAAACTGTTCAGTGGAACTGTATGAAGATGGGGGTGCAGCAAATTCAGGTGGAGGAGGTACAAGTTCTGTGAATACATCTACCTCATTTACTGCTGCTCGACCTAAGGAGTCTACTTGAAGTCTGATCATCTGAAGACTTTCATCAATACTTTGGCTTAACTTCAGATTTTCATCTGACACCTTTCTCAACTTAGCTTTACTATCCGAGACAATACTGACACTTCTAATGTTTATTTCTTTAACAGGAGTAGGTGAACACTGGCTTTTGTTCAAGCTTTCATTTTCTTGTGGTTTGATAACTTTAACTGCAGAACTTTTGTTCTGACTCTGTCCTAAACTGGAAGCAGCTCCCTTAACACAGGATATAGTTTCATGGTTATAAGCAGGTAATTTACCAATGTTGATCTTGGAGACAGATATAATTGTAGAAATATCTTCAACAGAATTCACATTTATGCTTTTACCTAGCAAATTCTGTTCCTTTGGTACCACTTGTTTGGAAGTATTGTCAATACATCCTTTTTTTTTCCCCACTGAATTTTGTTTTTGAAATTTTTTTGAAATTTGGCCATTGAGAGGTCCCATTACAACACACTCACTTTGTACTTCAACATCTGATGACACACCACTAGAACTATTCTCATACTTTTCAACATCTTCATGTATGAAGTTTTTAGGAAATGACTTAGATGGTCTTATGGGAGAATTCAAAGGAGAGGATACTTCTTTTTGGTGAGTTTCTGTCCTGTGTTGGGCACCAGTTAGTGCTATACGTATACCATCATTCTTCCTGGATGGTAAGGTAGCAGATTTAGTAAGGATTTCTTTTTCTTCAAAAGCAGATATATTTTCTTTGACTGAACATGAAGAGTTTACACACAAATCTATTTTTTTACCATTCAGAGTATCTTCTGATGTATGCAAGTTTTTGGTATCAGCTTTTTCTTTATCTGAACGTTTATGAGATATAGAATGCGTTTCTTCAGTGATTTGGAATGTCTTTGAATTATTATCTTGTGAATTCTCATTGACAACTGAAGAGGAGTTTTGACTATCAAGACAACTGTAGGATAATGTGGTATCATGGATAGTTTTAGTAGTACTGTAAATTGATTCATGACTATTAGTTGTTTTACTTTTAAATTTCTGAGTAAACCTGAGTCGTTCTCTTGCTTCTTGGATTGCTCGCTTTGCTTCTGTGTGGGGACTCTGTGGTTTAGGATAGTTTGAACCATCAGCCAAGACTTTTTCTTTGTCTTGAAGGAAAGTTGTGTCATTTTTTATGCATTTAGAAAGAAGACAAACTTCTTGTTCATTATCTTCACTACTTTCATAATCAGGTTCTGGGATATAAGGTTCTGACAATTCACAATGCAGATTTTTGTGGGAATGGAGAACGCTGCTTGCAGAAGTAAAGGTAACACTATCTGCCAGAGGTTTCTGTGATTTCAAAGTCACTTTTTCAGACATCGAACTGCCATTAGAAGATATAGAATCTCTTTGTTTGTTATGCAACCTAAATGTGGAGTAGATTGCTCCAGAATCTCCATTATTATCAGTTTCTGAGGAGGTATTACTTGGAGTATTTAGCAGTTTTGGTACTGGTATTTTTGGAGGTAAAGAATGAGATCTCAGACTAGAGCCACCACCACCTCTTCTGGGATGACAGTGCTCAAGCTTTCGAGTCTCAGGTCTAGATTTGTAACCAACAGGCATTACTGACTCCGGAGAAGCATAAAGTTTGGCACTATCTCCAGGACGAAAACTTGACATTACCATACAGTCCTGTTTTCTGATGGCAGTAATATTAGCATACTCTCCTAATGTTCTTGAGACATCGACTTTCACTACCTGTCCTTGTGGAGGTGGAGGTGGATGGTGTGTTGGAGGAGGGCACTTAGTTCTTGGTGATGCTGTCATTTTATCATTCTGGTGGATAGACAAAGTTTCTGCATAAATCTGTGAAGGAACTTCAGTATTAGTTAAAATATCCCTGTTGTTTGTATCTTTAACTTGCTCATACAATTCTTCAATCGACTTCCATGTTTCATGGCATGATGCAAAGTGTTTTTGGACAGAAGAGGCAAATGGTTTATTATTATTATTATGTGGAGGACAAGCCCATGAATGTCTACTGTTTTTGATGTTTAAAGCACTGACGTCTTCCTGACTCTTACATTTCTTTTTAAGATGGGCCAGATCATCACTAATTTCCATGTTATTAAGATCTGGAGTACTATGAAATTCTTTGTGTAATTTTACCACATCAGAAACCTTACAACGTGAAGCTTTGGAACGCTTCATAGCTGCCACACTGCCATATACCTTTGGCATTTTAGCTGAAGGAGTTGGCTTTTTTGCCAATGTAGCATATGGACCTGTAACATTCACACTTCTTTGACGAGCAAAAATATCCTCTAATTCGGCTGTGGAGATTCGCCGAGAACTTGGTCGAGACCGAATAGAAGCAACCTTGTTGTTTCCTTCTGCTGTTATGTTTCCTGGTTTGTTTGGTATGCTTTCAATAGAACTACTTTTTGTTGATCTTCCCTCAGAATCATATTCATTTATTGTTCTGTCCAAGACTTCTTTAAAGGAAGAAGTAAAGAAAATTAATGACAAGTGTATGGACCTTTTCTTGCAACTTACGATATTTATTAATATTTTTCATAAAACATTTTACTTTTCAATTCTCAAAATACATAATGTCCATATCAGCAAAACTAACTTTTCAAAATAACAATAATAATCACTGATATACTGGTCTGAGTTTGTTTTAGAATTTGCTAAAGCTACTTAATGGCTATCTGCATGCAATTATTCCTAATTTTGAATTGGTAGACTAAAGGGATCACAGCTAGTGAATAGCACTCAATGCCAATTCTTGGGCTACTTTTGTCTGATCGAATATTGATACTTGATTAACATTCTTTTAATGAACCCATATCCTCTAAGCGTGGAGAATATTCTTACAGCAATGTGTTACAAACTATGAATCTTCAGATTCACAGTACAAATACACTAATCATTAGACCATGCCTGGCCTTTGAATTGATATAACATACCAGTATCAAAAACGAGTACTATGTTTTATAATGAAGAAAAATAACTTAAATCAGAAATAAAAAAGTGACATATAATTTCCCAATTTAAATGACAAAGCTATGGAGTGTTAGCAGTATAAAAGAACAACAGTGAAACACAGTTGTTTGACAGGAATTATGTAACCATTCCAAATGGCTTGCAAATACAGTTAATTTTTAACTGTTATTACAAAAACATATTGCATAAAAGTCATATTACACAACTATTATTTATTTGTTTCGCAATTTTCTAAAAAAATGAGCTTACATGTTATTCTGAGTGGTTCAGCCTGTTAATTCTTTACTTAGTAAACACAACAGTGAAATTTCTCTCATTCCTTTAGTAATTCTCAGAAAAACAAAACTGAAGTTTGCTAGTTCTTTTGAAAAAAAAACATGTATGGGAAAGAAATTTTTTATCAATAATGAACAAATACGAAAGTGTTCTAACTAACCAATTTCTGAAAGTCCGGCAACCAGAGAGCGTGCTCGTATCCTTCCAACAGAAAGTGTAGTCCGAGGATCACGTTTGGGTGGTGGGGGAGCTGTGAAAATACATTAAATGAAAATTGTTTTCCAAGATTTGTGAATCTGCTACTGGAAAGTTATCAAGTATTTGGAAATAACACAAATTTTGAAATAGAACTGAACCATGTATATGTTTGTATGTATGAGGGTCCAAAATGTTTGTCATTTAGTCAGTCCTGAACAGTTAGGATGCCTCTGGGATCACTAAAATAGCAAAAAAAAATCTTAAGCAACTTTTCTCTTTTATCTTGTTATTAAATGTGCATTTCTACAACTTTTACCTAAAACCATAGTTGTGTTTTCATCTTGTAAAAGTATATTTTTTTATTTCAATCTCCCAAATGGAGCCTCTAGCTTTCTGGGTATATCTAGCCTATTTCTAGATATTATGAGAAATCCTTATGACATCTGAAATGAAAAGGAGGGTCCTGGAACATGTGAATGGCAGGATCGATCCAAATGAAGTGTGGTAAGCATTAAAATCTCAATTACAAAATACCTTATCTTTTAGTCAGTAAACAAATACTAATCTCAAGACACTTTAATTTGTTTATGTTTATCTGGATTAATATAAAGATTCTGTACACTACCAAGAGTGGTATGATCAAAACTGTTGTTTTCAATTAAAGAGTTTGTTTAATGTTGCACGTATATGTACAAACATATTTGCAATTGTATCTTTTTAAAAAATTCACATCTGTGATTGATAAAATGGAATCAATATGTATACAAATACATATTATTTTAGTGGACCAATTAGCCCTTTAGGCAGGTACTTATTTTTCAGTCATATCATGCTCAGAATCATCGTCAGATAATCCAGATTCAGAACCAAAATCATCTTCAGCTTGCATAAGTTAAATTTTCTTTTCAAATATGAAAATACTGGTGTGATTTGATGCCATTTTGGGTCCGTTTTATCATAAAAAATTAAGCAATTTTCAACTGCAAATGTTACCAATGTTTTGAATAGCAATATAGGTCATGTTGGATATGAACTGACAGCTGAGATTGTCATCTGTGCAGGTTAGTCTCTGTCTATTGATTTTATGTGCTCATTTCACGTTTCTAAAGGAAATTCAAACCTCATTGTGTGGTGGCCATATGGCTACAGGTGAACTTAAATGGTTAAATCTGATAAGGGCCAGTTAGAATTTTTGTGAAGGACTTATTGAAAATTTTGCAAACTTCAAACTGTGGTATGTATGTATGATCACCATAACAGAAATAAAATATATGTAAAAAAAAGTAATGCGTAACTTATGGATGTGATTCATTAGACTCCAACAATTTACATCAGAAAAATAGTTTAAACTTTAAATAGTAATCATTTGAATGTAAACAAATCATATACAACTAAGCACCAATATAATTATATATATAAACTGACTTACTATATATAAAACAGTAGAGGTGAAGAGGTCTAATGTTTTATGTAAGCCTAGCCAACCTTAAGTTTGTGAATCCACTGGCATGAATATTTGAAGTAAACATGGACAAATGGCTTCATGACCCAATATAACTTTTTTTATGGTACACTGAAAGAGTGAACTATGGGGCTATGTGGTTGCTTAGTAATCAGTTTGTTAATTCTGTTGTAACACACGTTAAATATTATTCAAATCCATATTGTCATTAGTGTTGAAGATTATTTTCAGTAAGATATGCACAAGATTAACTTTGAAGGTTTTAGTATACAACTATCAAAGTGTGTACAAGATGTGAAAAATGTTTTTTTTTTTATACTTAAGAGTTTTCAAAGTTAACGAGTATTTAGATTTGTTTTATGAAGAATACTGTACACTGATACTGATTTATCACCTTGTTAACCAATTCATTAACCAAATAATCAATCCTAAGGTTTACTCTTGTTGTGTCCTAAACACTTTTTTTTTTCTTAAATGGGATACCATTATTTAATTATATATAAAATACTTGTTCATATTTGGCCTCAAAATAAGATCTATATTTAAGCCACTGCAAGACTCAAAAAATTGCTTCAAAATTAGAAATTGTCATTCCAGGTTAGTATGCTAGTACACTTACTTGCCCTGTTTGCCAGTAGGGATTTGTAGTTTCAACAACTAGATGTTTTATTGTTTAGATTATGCAGCAATCAAAACTAATTCCTAGCTTCGTGTCAAACAACGGTAGACATATTTTTAGAAATGTGATCAACCAATGAAAGTATCTTGATCAGTGAAAAAACACCTCACATTAAATTTGCAAGTTTTATGCAACACTCTGGCTTTTTAAGTTAAAAAACATTTGTTTTTAATTCACTAAAGACAGAAACTTAAATGTTTCATTATAGTTAGACGAGTTATTACTCAACCTTTCTTAAGAGATAGTTTCCGAGGTAGAGTGGCACACTGCCTTTGTGTAGTAGTGTACTTATCACTTATATTATCAGTGGGTGGTGTCAGGACCGAAACCACAGTCATAGCAACCAAATCTCCTGACTGTCGGATTATTCCTACCACTCGTTCATGTGAAGCTTGAGAGACATCTTGCCCATTGATCTGAAAACAAGGTTTTAAAAACAAAAACAGAAGATGGTTATTCCAATGTTACTGAAACATAAATACCATTACAGTCATAACAAACATAAATACCATTACAGTTGTAACAAACACAAATATAATTACAGTTGTAACAAACACAAATATAATTACAGTTGTAAC